>NC_081407.1:357234590-357540090 GCF_030272615.1 Cryptomeria japonica | reverse complement strand
TTAAGATCTTCTTTGATATGGAGGAGTTCTTTCTTGTGAAGGTCTACTCCTTTGCCTTTATGAATATCTTGACTTGTAGGATACTCTTTTCTTTTAGAGGAAGAGGCAAGTCCATTATTAGGTGGATATGATATGAGAGAAATAATGAGATCATTAAGTGGGTCAGATTACACCAAAGTGGAAGAACCCATTATGCATGTCGAGGGTTCATGAACATCTTGCACTGACATGTTAGAATCATGAGGGGGATTATGATCATGAGGGGGACTAGGATTGTGTAGTGAACATGGTTCAATGACAGGCTCTTCAAGAGATGGAATGGGAGAAATAATGGGATCATCAAAAGAAATGCGATCTTGGAGTGTATATGGAGCATTAAGACAAGGAGATGGAGGAACAAAAGGATCTTGTGGAGGATTTACAGGAATAATTTGATCTTGACAAGGAGGAAGATCATTGGAATCCTCTTTAAAGGTGCTTTGCTCTGGACTTTTAATGGGATCATCAGAAAGGATGGAAGGGATATCTTGGTCTTTCTTAGGAAGTGGAATGCCAATGGGATTTGAAAAGACATTTTTTTCATGAAATGGAAGGGGATCATTTGGGATTGGATGGATTGGGATATCTTGATCTTGCTCAGGGAATGGAGTGTCAATAAGACTTTGGATAGGATGGACAAGAATAGGGGAATCATCATGAGTTTTTGGGAAGATGAGATCCTGGTCAACAATTGGATGGGATGATAAGGTTTTGAGATCTTGATCTTGATCTATTTTAAGACACGTTTCTTCATGCTCTAAATTATCCTCTTGATATGGGGTTGGACTTTGGATATGCATGGAGGATTCTGACAAGGGCTCAATGTTTTGGTATGAAGGAAATGCAATTTGAAAATTTGTGATGGATTCTAACAAGGAATCAATGCTTGAACATGAGGAAGAGGGACTTCGAATGGGGTCCTCTAAAACAGGTAATGGCAATAAAGTGCATGGTGGCATTGGGTCTTGTATTTCTGAAACATGACAAGGATGTGCATCATGAATTGGATTATCTTGGCAATCAATTATGGATAGCCCTTGGATAATTTCATCCTTGGGTGTATTGTTTGATGAGGACAATATGGAAGGTTCTTGTGAAACTTCTAAAGGTGTAGGGATAGATGCCACTGGAGAGTCAGTTTGTTTATGGGGGGATGAGGCATTGCTAGACATAAGTGTATTATCTTGATCTTCCTCAAAGAACTCACTTGGTAATTTTCTTAAGATCCTTGCAATAAAGCCACCTTTCTTTCGAGGTTTTGACATAGTTGTATCTAGAATTTAAACTTGTTTGGAAAGAAGTTGGTTCAGGTCTGATGCCATGTTTTGATTTTGAACTAGATGTTGATCAAATTGGTTTGACATGTTCAAAATTTGGCTTGGTGCATGTTGCAAGTTTTGTTTTTGAATTTGTGATGGTAGTTGTTGACATTGATATGTTGATTGAACTAGTTGATATTCCACCATTGGTTGAACTATTTGTGGACATTGTATAGTTGGTTGGACATATTGTTGAAATTGGACCATTGGTTGTGTTGGTTGTATATGTTGGACCATTGGTTGTGTCTATTGGAAATGTTGGAACTGTTGAACAATTGGTTGTGATAGTTGAAAATCTAATTGATAGTAAACACATTCTTATTCTTGTTGTGAAGGCACGTAATGTTGTTGTCTCTTTTCTTGAAATTGTTTCATCATCTCTATTTGTGAGAGGAGAGCTGGTATGTCTGATCGTTCAATAAGAGATCTTACATCAATTGGCTCAATTTTTGGATTTCGACTTGGAAATTTTTGAAACATTTTGGACATTTCTGATCTATTCTTCTCAATGTTTTTCACTTTTTGTTCCAAAATCTCCTTTTCTTGAGCTAGTTTCTCCTCTAGGTTTTGTATTTGGACATTTACATCATCATGATAAGTTTCATCCAAGTTATGAGACATGTAGAGATTAGATTGACATGATTGATTTCTCAATTGTGATGACATGGCTTCGTAAGAAGGTTGAGATCTCATTTCAACAAACATGTCACTATGAAATGCAACTAATGGGATTGACAAATGCAACCTAAAAGGATGACAATGCAACTAAATGTAACCTAAATAGATGAAAATGCAATCTATAGCAAGAATGCAACCTATATTTTTGTTATTTTTCAAGATTTTGACAAACTTTTTGGAATGCAAACCTAAAGACTCAACCTTGGGAAGTTGAAATGAAGCCAAGACCTTAAAGGAAAAAGGACCAAATGACAATAGGACAAATTGACAATGTCTCACCTATATGCTTGGATACAAAGATAGGTTTGACAAAAATGATATTAATGAAAGGACAAATTTTTAGACCAGGTCAAGACTCCCTAACAATAACTTAGGGTATCATCCAAAGTTTTGATTTTTCAAGTTTGACAAACCAAATTTTTGAGACTAAATGCAAGAAGGCAATGATTATGATAATGACTTAGGACATGAACATGATCTAAGGATATGATATGACAAGATGAAGCCAAGACAAGATGACAATACAATGATAAGGATATGTGAAGACCAATGTCTTGGAATATGCGAAATGCAACCTAGGCAAGACCTAATTTTAGCATGACAAGGATAATGCGCGAATGCCACCTAAATGGAAATATAACTTGGATATGACAATGAAATGAAAACTTAGGAAAATGATTTTGAACCTAAGTGCAAAATGAGGACGCTTGCAATGAAAAGGACTCAAATGAAGTGAGATGACAATATGCCCTAGGACCTAAGTTGGACTATGCAAAACCTATCCTAAAGTGACATGAATTTTGAAACAAAGATATTCAATGTTTTGACAAACCATGTTCAAATGTTGGATGAATACTTGGACAAATTTGGACTTTTGTTTGGATTTTGTTTTGAATTGAAGGTTGTTGATTTTGAAAATCCAAGTTGATTATGAGCACTTTTGAAAGTTTGTTTTTGATTTAACTTTTGACGATCACGGAAGACAAAAATGTTTGTTTGACTTTGACTCAAGACAATCAAGCACATTCACAAAAAATCCTATGGCTGGCAAGGGCAATATCTATTGAATCCTCTAACCATAAAATACAACACTCAGTCAGATAGCTAGACGCTTGGTAGCACTGGCTCCCCCTTATAGTGCACTCACTTCTTGGGCATACCAAGCTTCGAGTTCAAGGGGCATCACTTCCCAAGAACTTTCTATCTCTAACTAAGGAGTACATGAGAGGTGTCTTCGACATACGCATATCACAACGCCTGAGCCAACAGATAGAAGGATTTTGGCATCTAAAAACAAGAGATTCTAGTAAGGGCATCCGTTCGGGTGGGTATTGATCCGGTGAATAAATCGTCGCAATACCATTCCAACACCCGTTGTCTACAACTTTTGTTGCATCCATAGTTATTTAGAGTGGTTCGGAAGAGCTTGGTTTTAGCCCGTCACCTCTTTGGGTCATTCCCTCTCACCAATGCCTATGCAAAGTGCCAGGCAAATTGGGAGGCAAGCCCAATTCTAAGGGTTAAAACATGCAATCAAACTAAAAGCAAACAAAGAATGCATGGTGTTCATTAACCTTTAAGAAATTAAATGTGCAACTACTTTAAAAATCACATGCAAGATGTTTTTAATAAAAGTCTTTGACCGCGTCCTGCATAAGATTTGTTAGTAGTTTCATTTTTAGTCTTTGTCACACGTAACGCCAAGGTGCTGCACAGAGGATCAGTACCAAAGAAAAACCAGAATATAAGAAACAGAATGAAAAACAAAGTAATTTGCAAGTAAAAACACTGGTTTTACCTCTATTTCTGGCCTTACACAGGCACAGAATGCCTCAACATAGGTGCAGAATGCATCGATACAAGTGCAGAATGCATCAACATAGGCACAAATCTCATCAACACAGGCACAAATCTCATCAACATAGGCGCAGGATGCCTTGACACAGACACAGAATGCATCAACATAGGTGCAGAAGTGTCCAGAAAGCTCTGAGTTGCTCTGTTTCTTGAATTTTTCACCTGCAAATCAGCTCAAAAGCACTCAAGACATGGTTAAGGGGTTAGTTCATGTTGGGTTCACCAGAAAATGTAGATAGGAAAATGGAAACCATCAAAGCAATAGATATTAGACTAGCTCAACCACAAAAACTAGATTGCAATGATAAGAAATCCTAATACAATCAATAAAGGCATGAAGATGAAATACTAAAATGAAATGCAAACCAAAGCATGTATCTCCTTCATTGTTCCTCCATTGTTCTTCTTTCTCCTTCAAATTACTTTGTTTGTGGATCTCACCTACAAGTGCAAAATGCAAGTATGAAAGCAAGCAAGATTGACAAGATGAAAATTGTAGCATAAGGATACTAGAAGCGTGGTTGATTTAAAAAATGTGATTGATCATCCAATTTATAGACAAATTGGAGAGAGGACAAAATTAGCATGAAATTGATTTGAAAGGAAATTCCAAATCAAGAATGACAAATATGACAAAATTGACATGCAAGATTGATTGATTGACAAATTATGACAAATTATGACAAGATTAAAATGCCATTCCCATGACAAAAGGGAAGAGAGAAAATAGCCTCCATGATTGCAACAAATGGAAGCATAAACATAGGAGAGAATTAGGGAATGAATTTAGAGGAAATATTAGAAAAATTGAAGAAAATAGGAGAAATAGAAATTAAGAATTAGGAGAAATTAGTAAATTAGAAAAATTGAAGAAAAAGATGAAATAGAAATTAGGTGAATTAATTAATAGGTTTTCATCCATTAATTAATTCATGAAAGAGACCTAGGACAAAATAAATGAATTTATTTAACCCACCAAGAAGAAGAAAAGGATTAAATGAACGAATCATAAAACCCTAGAAATAAGAGGAGAAGGAATTAGGTTAAGACAATAAGAAATTAATGTAGGTTCGATCATGATTCTGATTGACAAAGGACCAATGTTGATAAATGATTGAGATTGGTTGACAAAAATCAATGACAAATTGACCAAGATTGACAAGGAGATCAAATTGATAGGCGCCAATTGACGAGGAACAATGACTAATTGATCCAAATTGACATGATTGAAAATGACAAGGATCAATGACAAATCGATCGCAAAATGACAAGATTGGCAAGGACAAGGATCGGTGACGAATTGAATGCAAAATGACGAGATTGACAAGGACAAGGATCGATGATGAATCGATCACAAAATGACGATATTGACAAGGACAAGGATCAATGACAAGACTGACAAGTTGATAATCGCAAATGATTACTAACAAGCTAAAGATGATTGAAAGATTGACAAGAGGACAAAACCCTAATTCTATCATCGATTAGAATTGATGATGTCCAAAATGATGATAAATGAGCGTGCACATTGATGCGATAGGATAAGATCGACCAAAATCATGACTGAAGATTGCTATCGACAAGACTAAATTCGAAAGCGATAATCATGAGGAAAGCAGAAGAAGGACTCGATGCTCGCAAATGATAAAGACCAAGTGCACGACATAGAAGAAATTTTAATGCAATGCAAAAACCCTAAAATAAGGCAATGTGCAAATGTTAAAGTATTACTCCACAAGCGTTGACCATTTTTAGATGTCTACAGTAAGGAAAAGGGATCCTTCATCGGCATCCACACCTTCGCCTAGAAGGACTAGACAAAAACAATAGGCAGTGAGGTCTCCGGTTAGAAAGACAACACCAAAGAAAAAGTTGACACCAAAGAAGAAGAAGACTAAACAAAACATGGCCCGTCTTGACAAATTTCTATATGAAATCACAGAGGAAGGGAAACTCAAGAACATAGGAAAGGTCTATGATACACTGTAGATGAAAAAGAACAAGTTGAAAATAGTGTCATTTTACACATGGACATCTATAAGAAGTTCTTAATAGAAGTGATAGATGATCTACCAGATGAATTGTTCAAAAGACTGGAAGCAAGAAGACAAGTTGTTGTAGAGCTTGATAAGAAAATCAAAATTGAAAAGTTACTTGTTGTTTACCCAGTAAGCTCACCTAAGGATATAGATAACTTAATTGTAGAAGCCAACCGGTCAGTATTCCTTACTACACACTGACATATTGCATTAATGGTTGGAAGAGTGAATGAAGTAACAGAGGAAACAGAAAATGCATGGGACATATTCCTTGTTGAGAAAGAAAAACAGGAAGAGTACAGGAACCCCAAACCATTAAAGGTATACCAGAAGGAGAAGGACAAAGGAAAAGAAAAGGTTGGTGGACCTCTGAGCATCAAAGTAAAAGACAACTTACTCCCACTGCCTCAAATTACATCACTGGTAACAACTACTGAAGATCAACCGGCAGATGAGAGTATGGACATAGAGGATACAAATCCTAACCCTGAGGTACTATACACAGTTGATGTTGATACACAAAAGGTCAACATTATGATAGATGAAGATACAATCAGCAAGATAGATATGGCTAGTGAGCCACCGACAACTGACAACATTGACAATACTGAAAGAAAAGTTGAAGTTGATAACACAGAGCAATAGGTAGAGACTCAGACTAAGACTGAAATAGAGAAACAAATAGAGAGACAAGCAGAGCAACAGGCTCCAGAACAGGAATAGATTAACATGGAAATAGTGCCACCAGCAATAGGAGAAGATCAAAAACCATTGCTTAAAGAAATGGAAACATGGACTAACCTACCAGAGGTCACTACAAGCTTGGTTACTTCCTCCACCAGCAGAATTCAGAATGTTGGTTCCTCCTCAACAGATTACAAATCAACAAATGTAACTAAAGTACTTTTGGACTCCATCAAAAGGATAACAGATTGTAGTTCACAGGCTTATAAAGCTATAGATGACACAATCCCAATTTTGAAGATGATAGCTCCTAACTGTAACATAGACAATAAGGATTCTTTAAGCCAACTTGACACTTTGTGTAAATACATCATTGAAAACACAATGACTATTGAGAAAATAAAGGAAGAAGCATTGAAGGATAAGTTAGAAATTGAAAAGCAAAAATTCTTTGAAGATTAGATAAAGAAGTGTACTAGGGAATTTGACACACTTCTACCAGAACTATGTAACTTATTGAAGGAATTTAAAACTCTGTACAAAGATACTTGCAAGACAAACCTTTTGACAGTAGACATAGATAAGAAAATGAGCAAGGTATAGGATGAAATCAATAAACTTGCTGACAATTTTGTTAACTCACCTAATACATTATCAGTTTTTGAACAAAGGATAACAAGTTTTGAGGAAGAGTTACTTAAGTTAGACAGAGAAAAGGAGATAATAGTAAATAAGGCAAAGAATTTGAGACTAAGATTGAGTCCAAGATTGGACTATGTAGCATCATTACGGAAGGAAATATCTGAGGCACTAGTACAAGGATAGAGAACACCGGCAGAGCATATGCAACAACTCACCGGTACAGTTCAAAGAACAGAGACAACAATAAAGGACAGCAAGAAGTTTATGGAAAGTGTAAACTTGATTTTGGGAGATCTTTTTCAAATTGTAACCACCCAGTTACAAGGTTGAGACTACAACTCTACTGACATCTTGACAACCTTTGTCATTGATACCAAAGCGGGAGTAGTAGTATGAGAAAATAATCTGCAAAAGACTTATCTGCTTAGGGGGAGCTCTTATATTTTTGGTAACATATTTTTGGAAACATTTTTGGATTACAAGTTTTGGATACACTTTTGAATTTTCTCATGAGTGTTGCCATCAATGCCAAAGGGGGAGATTGTTG
Organism: Cryptomeria japonica; assembly: GCF_030272615.1. Taxonomy (NCBI): domain Eukaryota; kingdom Viridiplantae; phylum Streptophyta; class Pinopsida; order Cupressales; family Cupressaceae; genus Cryptomeria; species Cryptomeria japonica. The sequence continues at coordinate 357,532,285 of NC_081407.1, read as the reverse complement.
GCATATGCACACTCCAATGAGACATTGTAGGTGATTGAAGGTTTTGTCATTGATGGAAACCTTACAATCCTATGGCATCGACAAGGCATTACACCAGCACTAGCAAGATCAAACTCTACACCGACACTCAGACCACTGGCACCGGTAGAGAAAGGAAGCATACCGGCATAGAGGCCAATAGGATTTTTGTTATATTATATTTTGTTTATTATTGTAAAATCTTTGTAAGCCGACTTGGCACATTGTAAAATGACTCTTATATAAGAGAGATAATTGTAGAACATTTGTAAGTAAGAAAGAAGATTGTATTTAGGCGAAATAAGGCAGACCTATTATGCAAATTATAGGGTTTATGTAAGAAGCAGAGTAGAAACCGGTACTGGATCTGGCATTATAGATGCTATTTTGAAGGAGTACAAGACACTGGATTTGTATAATTCATTTTGTAAGTCAGTGAGACTTCCTATTTTGTATTTGAGCAGTGAGCTCTAGGCAGTTGGCCTTCCTGCATGTGCAGGCCCCTCTTGTAGCAGTAATATTCTCTTATTGGCCAGTAAGTGAATATTGTGGGTCACAAATCCCACCGAGGTTTTTCCCACACTGGGTTTCCTGGTTAAAACATTGTGTTATGGTGTATTTTTCATATGGTTACTTTTAATTCTATTTATTGCATTATTTCTTGCATACTGGCACACTGTTATAATATGTTCTACATATTTTAAGTTAAGAAATTCAATTCACTAGTTAGATACTGATTCACCCCCCCCTCTTAGTATCTGTGGCAATCCTAACATGGACAACTTGCCCCTAGATGTTTTTATCTAGGTGATCCATGTGGGGAGGAGAGTAAGAATAGTCTAGTTGTTTTTATCTAGTTCCAACCATCCTCGTGCTTGTGTGCAAGTGATGTATGGTTTCAAGTATATAACACCCCATGTAAGAATCTTTGATCTATTTTTGAGTGTGCTTCAACCTGTTTAAGACATGGAATGTAAATGTAGATTCCAAGGGTCAATTGTGTGTGTGCAAATATGTAAATGCCAAGTGGAAGATACATGTTTGGTTTTGAGGCCATCCCATTTAAGACTGTTATTTTCAGTGATGTATAACCTTGTCTAAGACATATATCAAATGTTGTGTCTAGTTTCGAGTGTGAAGTATATCTCTCTAATATTTTTTACTCTGGTTTCGAGAATGAACACCCTGTTTAAGACATGCAAAAATGATATGCAAGAGCATAGTACAATATGGTACAAGGGGAGTGATGTGGGTGTCCCCCCTACCCTTAAGATGCCAACATAGTTTTATGTTGATGTCATAAGGAAGATAGAAACAATGATACCTTACCTTCAACGCCAAGGAGATATCCTTTAGGCAACAATGTTATAAATCCTAAGCTAGAGAGGGTATACTCTTCAAGAAAGGATAAGATAGTTGAAAAAGAGATATCTTGCAACAAGTGTAAAGGGGATCCTTGGAGGAGAAGAGATCTTTGCTCAAAATACATCTACCTCCCAAGAGGATCTATCTTGAACATGCATAACATCTTCTACCAAAAGAAAGGAAGGAGAACAAGAATCATACCTTCCTTCTATTTCTAGGTGAAACGGATTCTTGATGAAGGATGACACACTGTTTACCCAATGTGAGGGGTAAATTTATGATAGATATACATTGCCAAGTGAAGAAGAGGTTGTAGCCAAGGACTTATACCTCTTGTATAAGAGAGAATCCTTGAGAAAACAATAACTTCACACAAGGATGACATCAAATTGTGAACAAACACCACTCCACAAAGGAAAAGTAGATCCCTAGAGAGGAGAGAGAGAGGAGGAGAAATAAATCATTTCCCCTGAGTGTAAGGATAATGAGAAGAATTACACAATCTTCGACAGAGAGATTAAGCATAAGGAAATGCACAATAAACTCACATGAATGAATATCCAATGCAAGAAAAGACATTAGTTTATGTAAAATGCATCCCAAAAGAAATGGTAATCTTCAGAGAGAGAGAGAGAGAGAGAGAGAGAGAGAGAGAGATCACATATTCCCCTAAGGAGGGATAATTCATAAGATACATACCATTGCAAGAAAGGATATCAACATATGAAAAATGCAACCCCTAAAGGGAATGGTGATACATTAGATAAAAAGAGAGGTAGAAAAAGCCATCCTTGCCCCCAAGCAAGAGGACAAAGAGGAAAATTACACATCTTCTAAAGAGATGTTATTCATAAGAGAGATAGTTTCAAACAAATAATAGGTCCTAACCAAGGAACAAACATGTTCTCGCATGAAGGATAACTCTATGCAAAAAAAGGACATCAAGTGATGAATAACACTGCATAATAGAAGAGGTAATTTTCAAAGAGAAAGAAAGAAAAAAGGTTTACAAAAGTTTTCTAAGGAGAAATTATTCATAAAAGATGCACCATTTTAGGAAATAAATAGGTTCCATCCAAGGAACAAACATGTGCTCGCATGAAGGATAATCAAGTTATCAATAATGTAATCACAAAGAAAATAGTGAAACTGAAGAGAAAGAAAGGAAATCATGTTGCTACCCGAAGATATTTGAAATTGGAAAAGAACCACCTCTAATGAAAAAGAGACCCCAATTAAGTTCACTACTTGAGTCATAGGGTGAGGAGCAACATGATGGTGAAAAGAGTGCTAAGGCACTACCTTTTCACCTAGAAAGAGAGAAAGATCTATTGAAAGACACATACAAGAATGATCGTATTGTTCTTGAACAAATTTCTTAAATGCTTTACACTTTTCAAGAGAATTAGAATAACAATTATGAAAAAGACAATGTGAATCATCTTTCTTATGCATATAATTATAATTAGGTCTAATGAAAGGAAAAAAAGTATTCTTATCATACTTCAATCTCCAAAATATTCTAATCGCTAATATATCTTGATTATCAATAGATGTAGGTTTATTCTTTTGAGATTGAGGACAAGAGTTGCCATTAGAAGAGGAAGGATTGTCATCCATGATTTTAACTTTACCTCTATCGATAAGTTCTTTTATTTAATTTTGAAAATGGAGACAATCATCGACATGGTGATCATGGGTTTGATGAAATGAACAAAAAGGATCGTTTAAAGAATAATCTCTTTTGTGACAACTAATGGCGTGTTGTCTTTCCAGATGATTTTTCAAGTCTTGAATCCTAAGGAGTTCATCAAAAAGAGATTCATTATCATTTCCTAGGCCTTTTATGGTGATTTGTGTAGGAGGGTTTATAGGGACTCGAATTCCTTGTTCAAATTTTCCAAGTCCTAGTCCTCTAAAACCTTGTTTTGATATTATGTTGAAGCCACTCCTATAAGAATTGTTTAATTGAGAAGGCGGGAGATCATTATAATAAATTTCTTTGAGGTTTATAGTGTAAGGATTTTTAGAATGAATAAAATTATTAGTAGATGAAGAAGGAATATCTTGTCGAGAAATTTTTTCCTTTCTTCATTCATATCCTCTTTGGTAGATTGGGAAGGAAGGTCCTTATTATCTAAGGCCTCATCTTTGCTTAATTTTATATGGGAAGAGAGATCATGAATGAAATGCATGACATCATCTTTTCTACAAATGCTTTGATGTTTAAGATAGGTTCTAGGAGAATAAGGACGATATAGAGAGATAGAAACACCCATATTTTGACCTTGGCCCCCTTGCACAAGGGTATGTGTATGAGAAGAATATGTGGCCATGTTCCTCTTCAATTTTTTCTCTCCATTAGAGAGTGTTGGTAACAATAATGAAAGAAAACTAAGAGGGGGGGGGGGTGAATCATTTTGCATTGGATCTACAAACTTAACAACAAAAACAAATTTGATAAACTACAACAACAACAAAGATAAGAAAATTGACAACACAACACATAACACCAATATTGACATGGAATACTTGGTTAAAATAAAAAGCATGGTGGGAACCTACCCACACTAAGATGATACTCTGTAGTAGTATGTAAAAATAATTACAACGGGGAATGCACCAGCATTTAGGCACACTGCCTAGAGCTCATAAATCAAGATACAATAACTTGGAAGGCTACAACCCTCAGGGAAGTCTCACTGACTTACACAAAGATTCATACTACAACCTAAAAGGTATGAACTACAATAATAGCATTTGTTAATTCCTGATGATAGTTCCGATTAAGCATATTTGTCTTCTTCGCAACACCTCAACTCAATACACCACACCGAAAGATGAATTCTCTTAAGCACCACATATACCACTTTCTGATAATGCAAAGACAATCTTGATACTAAATTACATGACTATACTACCTATTTATATAATTTATCAACCTTGACAACAAGGTTGGCCAAACACTCAACTCACAATTACAAAATTACATCACACGATAAAAAGATCAACCACTGGAACAATATAATGATATACATGATATAACATGGACCTAAACCAAATGCTCAAACATACAACACCACCAAAAAACTTGCCAAGATCCATCACAACATGCTATACCACCAAGAAAACTACATAACATGAAGAACATCAGTGGTTCAACAAAATCTCCAAAAACTCACACAAAGATCAATGTGAACCATCAAAACAAATAGGACATAATTAGATAACACCAACAAGCATGTTAGAATTATATGTAATAACTACACCAACACCATTTATCAAATCTTCATCGATCAACATCTAAAACTCAAGAACACTTAAACAAGAGCAACTGTCATGAATAAAGATAACTTGCGGAGCACCAAATCATGACCCATTTGAAATAAAGATACACATGAAAATACCAAACAATCTCCCAAAAGTTCAGCTCGAGATCTGATCACACTAGAATATCCAGAGGAAATATTGAACTCTACAAAGCACTGATCAGGATACCAAACTACAAACCGAATCATATGACATGATCAATTAAGCTTCCAGATCATTGAAACCAATACAAAAAGATATAATGATACTATAAATACTCCATACACCGAACCATGATCCCAATAAACAAATTTGCATCCACTAGAGAAATAAATCACAGGAATATGTTGTCATCAATGACAATAACATATCCTAGCAGTAGCAATGTCCAACAATCTCTCCCTTTGGCATTGATGGCAAAATATGGAGGTGAAAAATAATCAATGCAAAGAAAGAAAACATCTCCAATAGACTCCCCCTAAAATTAAGTAGATAAAACAATTTTTCACATGCTTCTCTCCCCCTTTAAAAGAAATGCCAAATATTCTCAAAATAGAAAACCAAACTTACTCTCTCCCTTTAAAAGCAATGCCAAATATTCTCAAAAATAGAAAACCAAACTTACTCTCCCCCTTAGATAAATAAATCATGATTCTCTCCTCCTTAAACACACAAACTACTCCATCAAAGGAGCAGCATAAACTCATCAATCCAAAAAAGAAGATAAGACTATGAAGTCTATCAGATTGATGCAACACAATGCATCTAGTTCCCATCAGGAGGGGTCGATACCCCTAACTTGTCTCTCAAATAGACAAATTTATCTGTAGGCAAAGGCTTAGTTAAAATATTAGTAATTTGTTCCTTTGTAGACACATATTCTAGGTTCACTTCCTCTTCACTAAATTTTTCTCTCAAGAAATGATATTTGATTGATATATGTTTAGCCTTTGAATGTTGCACCAAATTCTCTGACATACTAATAGCGTTGGAATTATCATAGTATATGATAGTAGGCTCATCATAGATAACTCTGATATCCTTCGACATTTATTTCATCCAAACAACCTGAGTGTAGTTACTAGTAGAAACAATGTATTCAGCTTCAACATTAGATAGGGAAACTAAATCTTGTTTCTGACTTGCCCATGAAACCAATTTCTTACCCAAATAGAATGCACCATTGGAGGTACTCTTCCGGTCATCAACATCACCATCCCAATCAGCATTAGTGTAAGCACATAACATGAAATCATCCTTCCTTGGATACCACAAACCATAATGAACAGTCACTTTCAAGTACTTGAATATCCTCTTTACAACAGTGACATGACTCTCTTTCGGGTTAGTTTGATATCTAGCAGCCATGCACATAACATGCATAATGTCTAGTCTAGTCTGAGTCAGATATATCAGTCCACTAACCATAGATCTTTATAAAGTCTGAATAGCTTTCAGAGATTCATCATTTTTAGATAATTGGCAGCCAATCACCATAGGAGTTCCAACTGGTTTAGAGTCTTCTAATCCAAACTTCTTTAGTAATTCCTTCACATATTTAGTTTTAGATATAAAAATACCTTTTCTAGTCTATGAAATCTGCAAACCTAAGAAAAATTTCATCTCTCCTTTCATAGACATCTGAAATTATTTTTGTATATCACCGGAAAACTTCATACTCAAGTTATCATCTCCTCCAAAGATAATGTCATCAAGAAAAACTTCAACAATCAAGATGTTTGTTGGCAATATGCAGGAATTGATTATGTGTTGTCATTGATGTCAACACTTCTTCGATTGGACATGGTTTTGGCAGAGGTTATTAGAGATTTCACTCTGATATGTACAGATTGTTGGATTTGTTGAACTTATAAGGCACTAAGAGAGGGGAGGGTGAATCAATGAAAGTAAAAAATAATACAAAACTGAATATTGATTTCACCAACTTAAAACTCAATAGACAAGAAATAACACCAAGAATGCAATCACCAAATAAAGCATAAACCAAATGACACAAGAGTTTATAAGTGGAAATCCCAAATGGGAATATCCACAGTGGGAGTTAGTACCCACAAGATTCACTATCTACAGTATAGAGATCTGACCGATTAAGGTCTATAACACCCGGTTAGGGGCACACCCTATTAGAAGTGTCTAAGCTTGATTAAGAGCTTTACAAAAAGGCCTGTGAGGACCAACCTTGTTAGGAGCTACCCAAGTAACTGGGATTTGCAAACACAAGTTAATGTGTCACCTGGTTAGAGGATTTAATGATCAGAATTGTTAGGATCTGATTGCACCCTATAAGGAGTGACCTTGTAAGAGGATTTTCTTGCTGCAATTGTTAGGAAGACAACAAGTACAAATGATCTAAGTTTAACACCTTCTATGTCTAATAAGATCCACTTTAGAACATTACAACATCATAAAGACTTCATCTCTTAACTCCTCTGATCTTCACACTATTAGAAATACAAAATTTGCTCATCATATATCACACTATCAAGCTCATGTATATATCCTTTCATACCTCATCACACAATTAAAATTATCATAAAGCTGACTAGAACCTTATTACAATTCCCTAGGTTCAATGCATCTAGACAATCTTGCATTGTACACTTTAGTTATGTCAGCCACCGACATAACAAATCCAACTCTATGTTGTTTTACTGATTTGAGTGAATTTCATCACTACCGGTTAAGTCTCCATCCACTAATCTATTTTGTCAAACAAATCTTGTTCACCTGATCGATTCAACATGTCTGATTAGTAAAATATCTTTATATGATCATCTTCAATGCTACTGCAAAACCACAACATCTCAATCTTCATGATTTCCATGTACCGGTTGTCGAAATGTAACTTTGTCTATCATTTACTGGTTGAAGTCCTAATTACCGGTTTTAATAAAACTATCTTTTCTTTACAAATTAAGTCTAGCCGGTTGAACTGTAGGACTTAGATGACTAGAAGAAACACAGTTGCCATCAATGACAACATACAAAATAGTCATCATACATAAATCTAATCTCTATGCACAACACATATATATATATATATATATATATATATATATACCGGTTGCATCAAGCAAATACACATTACCAATTTAGTACAAATGAGAAAATGCCAACAGGATTCAGTTTTGGAAGGATATTCATGATGATTATGTGTATGTCATATTCATTTGGTTCATTATTTGGTGCTCTGGAAGCTATTGATTATGTTATAGACTATCGGTTGATGTTCTTGGTCTCGATTGGTGATATTTGATGAAATTCTTAAGTGGTTTTGATGCAGCTTCTAGAAATGGTTCTTAATGTGCTAAAGGTTTTCTTGATCATGTCCCAATTGTTTGGTGGCTTCGCATTGGCTAGCGTGAATATTTAGTGATTCTATTTGGGTCCGGTAGGATATTTTGTGTTATTTACACTGAGGGTTTTTCCTAGTTGGTGTAACATGTTGTGTTTGATGTAATAGTTTGGGAATTTGAATTAGGTCCATGCTATGTAATGTAAATCATAATATTGGTCTGGTGGCTGATCTTTATCTCATGTAACGGTAAGTGCACAAAGATAGTGGTCAAAAAGGGGGGTATAAGTGGACACTTTTTTTTGAAATCAAGTGAACCTGAAATTGGAGCCAAAATTTGAAAGTCATCCACTAAAGATATGAAGATAATCAAAGAAAAAATATTGTAGTACTTTGAATCTAGTTTCCAAACTACTAAAAATTTTCAAAAGTGGATAAGATTAAGGGGGTCAAATCCTTCACACACGAAAAACTGACCCTGATTTTTTCTGAAAAACATAACATAGTGTCTGACGTGCGCATCAAAAAAGTCATAGTTAGATTTAGTATTTTGACAAATCCTTTCGCAGAAAGATAGTTAAGAGCGAGCAATAGAAGATGTGTATTTCTTTGTAATTTTTTGTTGAGTATTTTTTTTTTTATGATTTTTCCAATCGAGCACATCCTAAAAATTAGGTACATATTCGTGCGTGAAACATAAGTTGCACTAAACAAATCAAAAATACAATTTTTTTTTTTAAATTGTAAAGAATCAAGTGCACTACAATAATATATAAATTTTTTTAAATTTAGATAAGTATATAAAAATTTATTCAAAAAATGGTGCACCTATGTCTGTGAGAACTATGGAGACACTAGTAAAAAAAATTCAATAAGAATATGTTATTGTTGTTCAAATTGAAAACAAATTATATGGTTAGAAAGCTCAGAAGATGGGTGAAAATATGATGGCAATTTTAGAAATAACCACTTTATGAAGTGTAAACTTGATGATGACAAAGTTAATAAACCAGGTTGATAAAATAAAACATGTCAAAAATGAGAGAAATGGAGGGAAATCAAACTTCCAATCCATATCTTTGCCATCCAGGCCTATTTCCAAGCCTAAACAGTCAAAAGCGTGTACGGGGTACTTATGGTTTAAGAAGCGCATATGGGGTACTTATAGTGTAAGCAGCGCGTACGTGCTACCTTTACTATAAACAACGCGTACGTGCTATTGTATAATATGTGTATATACATATAATATATGTAATATATAATATGTGTATACTATGACATTGTATATATAATATGTTTATATACATATAATATATGTATATATATAATATATTAAACATATATATACACATGTAAGTGTATTGTCTCTCCCTCTCAAATGCATACAAGGTCTCTCTCTCTCTCTCTCTCTCTCTCTCTCTCCCCCATCCCTCTTTCTCTTCTTCTCTCCTTCCATACCCCACTGCAATTGTGTCTGCACTTCTATAGAAGTAAGTGAATTTATTTCTTGTCTACAACTTCCTCTTTGATTTTTATCATGTATCCTCTCCTAAAAAAAATGACTGATGGATTTTTGTGTGTATATTGAATAGGAGGAATAGGGTTTGAAATTGAACCATGGGTGTATTACTGTGACAAAAAAGGAAACCTGTAGCAATATTCTTCTCGAATGTGTTTTTAATGAGCAGAGCAGATGTGGAAAATAGTGTCAACAAAGAAACATGATGAGTCAGAGTACCTGCAATATGTTTTTCAGAAGAAAATAACACGTAGGAAGAGAAAGAGGGAGAGTAACACAAATGATGTCCTTTAGAATGATAGTGGTGAGTATGCGAGAGTTCCCATGTTTTTAGACAACGCCTGTCACCTAAAGAAATTAAAGTCTGTTGTATCTCTCTCTCTCCCCCTCCCTCCCTCCCTCTCCCTCCTTCCCTCTCTCCCTCTCCCTTCCTCCATACCTCTTCTTCTCTCCCACCCTCTCTCCCTCTCTCTACCTTCCCTCCCCACTCCTCTCTCTCTCTCTCTCTCTCTCTCTCTCCATCCCTCCCTCTCCCTTCTTCCCTCTCTCCCTCTCTCTACCCTCTCTCCCTCTCTCTCCCTCTCTCTCTCTCTCTCTCTCTCCCTCTCCCTCCCTCCCTCTCCCTCCTTCCCTCTCTCCCTCTCCCTTCCTCCATACCCCTTCTTCTCTCCCACCCTCTCTCCCTCCCTCTACCTCTCTCTCTCTCTCTCTCTCTCTCTCTCTCTCTCCCCCTCCCTCTACCTCTCACCCTCTCTCTCCCTTCCCCCCTCTTCTCTCCCTCTCTCCCTCTCTCTCCCTTCCCCCTCTTCTCTCCCTCTCTCCCTCTCTCTCCCTCCTTCCCTCTCTCCCTTTCCCTTCCTCCATACCCCTTCTCTCCCACCTCTCTCTCTCTCTCTCTCTCTCTCTCTCTACCCCTTCTTCTCTCCCACCCCCCCTCTTCTCTCATTCTCTCCCTCCCTCTACCTCTCTCCCTCTCTCCCTCTCCTCTCCCTCCCTCTCCCTCCCCCCTCTCTCTTCTCTACCTCTCTCTCTCCTCTCCCTCCCTCCCCTCTCTCTCTCTCCCTTGCTCTACCTCTCTCTCTCTCTCTTTCTCTCTCTCTCTCTCTTCCCCTCCCTCTACCTCTCACCAGTGCAAGGAGGAGGGTTCGCCATTGAAAAAATAGGTACCAGATCCTAAGATGCTTCTCCAGTGCAAGGGGGAGGGTTCACCATTGACAAAATAGGTATGGATATTTCCTATATGAAAAAAATATAAGATTATAATATATCACAAGTTCACATGTGCACGTGCATATAATCATGAAATCAAGAAAATAAAGTAGAGATACATACCTCTACCCTCTCTTGATCCGCAGGCAAATCAAGTGCATTCAACATATCCACAAAGCTCAATGGCCACTGTACATGTAAAATAGACAAAAAACACTAATCAATCTACAAACCCCAACTAATACTTGATTTCAACATTTTCAAACAATTGTACAACTAAAAAAGTGTTCAATTACCTTCTTCACATGTCTTGGCGTCTTCGAGGAATTTTTTTTCTTAGGACGAGCCCTAGATGAGAAGGGGGTACCCTAAAAACACAAAATTAACATGAGATATTAGTATAGATAATAAATTAAACATAATTTTAAAAATCTAAAATGAATTGACTTGCATATTCCATCAAAATAATACATAAAAGAGGTGTACAAAATATGATACCGTATAGCCTTGTAGGCCAAAATCAATCGCTAAGAGCATGATGTCATCAATCTAGGACATTTCGTCCCCTGTCAACACCTACAAACTAGAAATTGGACCAAGCATTAAAGATAGTTAGTGTATCTTGTATTTTTTTGAATTCAAAGTGTACTATTCTATTTTAACATGTTACAAAATTTATAGCTCAGGCATCGAAGTTGCAGCTATGGTAATTGGGGAAGGTGTATGGGATACCTCTGCTGCATCCTGAAATGCATATTATTTGTCTCAATTTAAATCGATGTATAAATGAAAATTCACTTATATAATTACAAATTTAAATTGACTAATAAATAAAATGTTATGAATTCAAATCAACACCATGTCCATCAACTCATCTGTCAACGCGACATCCTCAACCATGTGAGCCCGACATCTACAACCGCAAATCGTGCCCAGATGATATGAGTATCCATCTGTACCAACTGCATCATCTATCCCCAAGCATATCCCCAAGAAACTGACACACATATGCTCGATGGGCTCTCTGCCACCCTCTAATGACTCATCATCCAATACAATAGGGTGTGCTAATGACGTCCCATGCTAGATGATGGCACCAGTCAATGCTATGGCCGCCTGAAGAGTTTGTAGCTCCATCGACTCTTTCAACTCTAATGGGATAGCCTGATGCACCTTGGGTTTGGGTGCTAGGGAGTGGCAACTCTCTGTGGCTAATTTCCTACGGGCTCCAGGTCTATCTTGGCCAGAGCCACCACCTCCACCATGAAACTCTCTCATGTCAAAATAGTTTCGCCGCACATTGAGCACAAACTCACAATATATTTTTCTCAAAAAATATATTGGCACCTCATAATTATTACAAGGTGGATCATCAAAGACCATCCACCACCTCTGCCAAAAAAGATTCTTCATCTGCGCATTTGTACACCAATGTATGGGAAACATCTTTGTATTAAGAGGTAATGACTGACTAGTTTTGGGATCAACAAAAAGGGCACATATTTTTTGTTTAGAAATATTTTTATTTTTTACTCCATCGCATGATAGCCCATTGGCATAGAATTGACGACACCTATCCCTAAAGCTTCCCCATTTGGTAATTTCTGTGGAAACAGCTATGGCACCACTAGCTAATGTTTCTAGGCTAGTGGCGAGGGATTGATGATGGTCAAGTTCAAAAGTTTTCAATTTTACAATCAGTCTATTGATTTTAGACGTATTTTGTCCTAACTGATTAATTAATTCTTCCTGTGTTTCGGTTGTGCGGTCAAAAGGAGGAATTGGGGGTTGTTCTTGTGTGTTTTCAAGAGGTGCATTTGGTTGTTCTTGTGGGTTTTCAGGAGGTGCATTTAGTTATTCTTGTTCTAGATTAAAAGAATCTGGTTTTTGAAACAAAAAATGAAAAAACCTAATCAAAATTAATGAAATTAAATTCAAAATGTAAAACAAATTGCATAAACTAGAAAGAAAGACAAAAATAAACAAAAAATAACCTTGATCCATAGCCTGGAGGACAAATCTAGCACCCCGTTCATGGTTTAGGTGAGAAAATGGGGAAAAAACGAAGTTAAAAATGCGATTTACGGGTAAATGAGACCTAGTTTTTTTTAAAAAACTTTTTTTTACCAAGCACCGCGTATGCGGTTTTATTTGGATTATTAGTGCGTACGCACTCATTTTCCAAGGCGTAGTGCATACGTGCTCATTTTCCTAAAAGCAGCGTGCACGCGCTACCTTTTCTAGGCTCAGAAAGAACAAACCTAAGTGCGTACATGGGAATTTGACATTTTAAAACCGCGTACGCGCTGCTTGTTTTTCCAAATTTTATTTGGGTGGTGTCCACTTTTTTGACCACCATCTTTGTGCACACGCCCATAATGTAATATTTATAATTATGAGTTGAGGGTTGAGGGTTTAGCCAACCTTGTTATCAAGGTTGATGATTTGTATATATAAGAGATATGCTTATGTAATTTTGGTATCGATATTTTCTCTGCATTATCAGAGAGAGGTAAATGTGCGAACACAGATATATCATTTAGCGAAGTGTTGTGGAGAGTTTGGTGCTACAAGGCAAACAACTGTGCTTAACTGAAATTGTAACCAAGCATTAGGAGATTCTATTTCCATAGTTCATTTCCTCTGGATTGTAGTCCAATGATTATGTAAGTCAGTGAGACTTCCCTTTTGTGTTGAGGAGTGTCCTCTAGGCAGTTGGCCTGATTGCAAGTGCAATCTCCATTGTAATATTTTCATATACTACTGTAGAAGTATTATCTGATTGTGGGTAGGGTTTCCCACTGTGGTTTTTCCCTTCACCGGGTTTTCCACGTCAAAATATTGGCCTTGTGTGTTCTGTACTCTCATGCTTTATCTTTCACTGTGTTGTTCTCATTTGTCTCTGGTAGAAGGTTTATAATCTGCAATAATTGTATAACTTGTGGAAAATTGATTCACCCCCCTCTCAGTTTTCCTCTAGTTCATTCTAATAATTGGTATCAGAGAAAGGTCCTCTGTGTAGAAGCCTAACCGCTTGAGGAGATCTGACGATATCAAATTCTTCATCTAATTTCTATCGGAAGGAGAGTCCCAGATTTGATGGTACAAATTACAAATTATGGGAGGAGCGAATGAAGATTCACCTGACATGTCTTGGACCTGAGATGTGGGAGATAACAAAAAAAGGTTATACACCTCATGATCCTAGTTCTGGAACTCTGACTCCTACTGATAAACAAAAGAATGTTGATAATGATGTCAGAGCAAAATAAGCATTGTTAAGTGCCCTATCAGATGAAAAATTATTGAATGTCACCGAACTGGAAAATGCAAGCAGATCTGATTGAAGCTTGAAACTCTATATGAAGGCAACCAAGTAGTAAAGATTGCCAAACTTGAAGGTTATCGGGTGAGATATGAAAATTTGAAGATGGAAGAAGATGAAAAGATAAGTTCTTTTATGGATAGAGTGAATGAAATTGTCATGGGAATCAAATGTTGTGGTGGAACAATTAATGAGGATGAGATCATTTCAAAAATTCTAAGAGTTTTACCTCCAAATTACAAAATGAAAGCTACTGCAATAAATGAACTCCAGACAATGTCAAATACCCTTGTTACCAGAGATACATTACTTGGGAAATTGACTGCCTTTGAACTCGGAGAGCTTGGAGATTATAATTTTACTAAAATAGAAATTGCATTTAAAGAATCTGCCTCCAGTAAGAAGAAGATAGAATGGAAAGAGTTATATGCTAAGGAGATGGAAGACATTGAAAGAGAGATTAGAGAACTTGAGGAATTGGAAGCCCTAATTTCTAGAAGAATCCCTAAAGGACTGGTTGGGAGTAAGTATGAAGGAAAAGTTCCATTTAAATTTTTTTCATGCAATAAGATTGGTCACTTTTCTTCTAGATGTCCTAAAAGAGCTGCAAGGAATCATGAGATCTTTTTGAGGAATTATAAACCTAATCTGGAATATCAGATGAAACCTAAATATTGCAAGAATAAGGACAAATCATGCTACTATGGTGGTGATGATGATTTTGGTATTACTGATGATTCTAATGATGATGAACCTATAAGTGGATCCAGAAATGGAAGCTCAGGTAGTGGAAAAGATTGGGTCCTTATTGGTATCAAGGATGAATCTCCAAAACCTATCAATGATACAACTCATATTGAGGAGAAATCCCTAGCTGCTAAAATTTAAGAGAAAGATGAATGATTATAGATAGTGGTTTCTTATACCACATGACCAGTGATAAGAGGAAATTCCTAACTCTGCATGAATTTGATGGTGGACTAGTCAAATTTGGAGACAACAAGGCATGCAAGATCAAAGGAAAGGGAACAATATCCTTGGATGGTAAGGACAATATTGACAATGTTTATTATGTTGAAGGTTTGAAGCATAATTTCTTGAGTGCAGAACAGATGGTGGATATAGGATTTTATTTGCAATTCAAAGATGGAAAATGCAAGATTATCAATAGATCTAGATTGGAAATTGCATCCAGAACTTAGACCAAAGGAAATATCTTTCATTTGAACTCTGTTGAGAAGACTGGCTTGATTTCTTAGATTGATGAAAGTTGGATATGGCATTAAAGGATGTGTCATGTGAATTTTGATTGCATAGTAAAGATTAGTTCAACCAAGGCTATCAAAGACTTGCCCAAGATCATCAAGCCTCATAATCCGGTATGTAGAGAATGTCAAATGGGTAAGAAAGTCAGAACTTCTTTCAAAATCATACATGCCAATCTAATGAAATTCTTGATCTTATTCATATTGATCTATGTGGTCCAACAAGGACTAAAATCTTTCAAGGAGATAAATACTTTATGTTGCTTATTGATGATTACTCTAGAATGATGTGGGTTACATTTTTTAAAGAAAAATCAGAAGTCGTTGACAAATTCAAAATATTCAAAGCTATGGTTGAGACAGAAACATGATTGAAGATAAGATTAGATCGAGGTGGTGAATTTATATCTAGTGAATACACCATTTTTTTTGAGAAATATGGAATCAAAAGATAATTATTTGCACCTAGAACTCCATAGAAGAATGGAGTAGTGGAAAGAAAGAACATAACTATCTTAGATGCTGGAAGGATAATGATGATGGAAGCAAAATTGCCTGATATTTATTGGAGAGAAGGTGCCAATTTTGTAGTCTACACTTTCAATAGAATACACATAAAAGGTGATACCGGTAAGACTCCTTATGAATTATGATTCGGTCATACTCCTATTGTCAAGTATTTAATAATTTTTGGAAGTAAATGCTATATCAAAAGAGATGATGGAATAGGAAAATTTGATCCTATATGAGATGAAGGAATATTAATACCCTAAAATGGTCATCTAAACCATAGGCCCCTAATCTCGACAACATCACCAAGGTCCTAACCAAAGGCAATTAAAATTAATCTTGAGCACACAATCAATTTCTTAAATCATTAATGTCACATGGCAAATTAATCACTCTAGATTAATTAAATAATTATTTATTTAATTGATCATTTCAAGTAAACCATTTTTAAACAATTATCTTATTTATTTTATTAAATATCCTAGCATATTTAATTAAATAAATCAATTTGCCATTAAATCATCAAAAAAGGAATTAATTGGAAAAAAACAATTAAAATTTGAGAAAAGAAATCAAATGGAGATAATCTTGAAAATCAAATTAAAAATTGAAAAAATCTCAGAAAAGTAATTAAAACAATTAAATCTCAAAACTGAATAAAATAGAGAATAAATCAGTTTTTTCTGATTTTATCTTAATTTTAGTTCAATTTCTTTTAAAACTGAGAAAAGAAGCCAATCACATTAATTCACCTGGATTGTGCTTCTTCTTGGAAAATCTTGACCACTCATCATCATTTGATCTTGGCCATCAGTTTCTTTTTGAATTTTCTATAAATTCAGGCTCTCATCTCCTAATCAAGGATCTTGGAGAATATATTGTTATCATGTTGTTTTTGCTCTAGGTTCATTAAGATTTCATATTGCGAATATTTGCATAATAGTTATTGCATATTTGTTAAATCATTTATCTTAATATTCATTCATAGCTTAATCATGTTAGCCTAATATTCATTAATCTTGCATCCATTTAGCTCAATTTTGTACTCATATAGATTAAATCCTTCATTTAGGTGTTGTCTAATCACTGGTATTGCATATAAAAAACTGAGAGCAAGACTAAACTCACATCTACTAGAAGGCAATAGGCTGCTTTGTGATGGTTTATTGTTCATCGTTGATTGATTTACTAATCACGCATCTAATGACTTATTGAAGTGTTGTGTCTTATAGCTTGTAGATCCTTATCTACTTTTCACACACATTTTTCGCGCCCACCGTGGGGCATGAAATTCAATCTTTCGGCCTCAAATTTTATTTTTTTATTATCAGGTTTCATCCTTACAAGCCTTTGCAAAAGGTCATACAAGTATTTACCCAACATCATATGAGTTCTATCAAGCTATCTTTTATCATTCAGTTTAGTGAGAATACTCGTACGAGCTTCTACTCTGGATATCTAATTTTGTGTTCTATCATCTAGGTCTGTGGGAATACTCGTATGGGAAGGTATATATTATATCGTTGTACGAATTTTTGTTTTTATCATTTCAGAAATAGTATACTTTTCGGGTTTTTCATGAATCAAATTTGGATTTTACTAACGCTAACCCTGCTCTATCTTCTGTCTACCTAAGATTTTCATAGCCTAACTAGTTTTCTGCAGAACACTTGTCAAAGAATTTATCAATGAAACATATGCCTATCAAAGAACGCCTATCAAAGAATCAAAAGAAAAATGACTACTGATGCGTTAGTTTTGCAGGTTGCCTAAAGAGAATCGACCAAACATCATGTATTCTTTAAATTCATTTTTTTAGGCAATTAAATTGCTATTTGGTTAATGAACAAATCTATCTTTTGTGTTTTAAGAAAAATCTAAGAAGCAGGAGATTATGCTCTTGTCTTTTACAAGACAATTAGAAATCCAGACCCTTGAGGCTTTCTTAAAATTTGAGATTTGTGTACCTTTAGTGGGCCTCTCACAGTGGGAAAAAGTAATCACCCTATGAGAATGACCCATGTGAGTACAGTTGGACCTGAGCATTCCAACTCACTATAATAAATAGGCCTATGGTGATTAAAGTCTCAGAGGATAGGATTATTTGAATTTTCTCTTTGAGATCTCCCATATCGGGCATTTTGTAGGGCCTCATGGTCTCAATCACATTTACATGACTACAAATTGTTTCAGTACCTTGTCGGGCTATAGGCCTCAATCATTCTTGCGTGACTTCAAGGGGTAATTTCAAACAAAATTCTTGACTAAGAACTATAAGATAGAGGCTACTTGATTCACCTCTGAAAGGGGGATAATCTTGATGCAAGAGAGATAGTAACTCTCCCAAGGCACTTGCCATATCATGCCCCCACTAGCATTTAGAGTCAGCAAATACAACATTGAGAATCCATTGCATGAGACTCAATGGCTGTATTCTGATTATCTATTGGGTGTGTACCTAAGTCTGCAAGCAAAGGTTTTCTTCTCTAAGCTAACTTCTGTAGGTTTAGCATGTTGTGCTTGAAGTCATTATACACCTTGTGTTTTTACTGTGTTTTCATCCCTGAAACTGAAACTGAAATAGTGAAACTGGAAAAACCAAACCACCAACATCAACAACTCAGTGATCAAAACTTTATTCATGTCCAAAAATTGGTCTCTATCAGTCATCAAAAAAACATGTCTGTGTCAGAATCTTGTCTCTATCCAGTCTATTGTCGTACGAGTCTACTAAAATGTTGTCTGGCTATATACATATTGTCGTACGAGTCTTCATTGATCCTATTAGTTTGTCATTTGGCTCTGTTAAAACTATCATACAAGTCTGCAGAATTATTGTCTGGACCTTATCATACTATCATACGAATAACTATCATAATCAATATATTTTCATCTTGAGGCTATTAAACTATTGTGGGAGTTTAGGCAGCAACTCGTACGAAAAGCTGGGTCTAAAAACCCTGTCGTACAAATTTCTGACTTTGTCAGTCCAAAACAGTCACACTTGCCTAAATCATTCTACAATGAGCATAAAAATGGTCATCATAATCCTTAGCATAAATAATCTTTATAGTGTACCTCTACCATTGTGTTGCACGATTTTGTCGATCATCTTTCAACTAGTTCAATCAACTACTTATCAAACTTAACTCACTTAGATCACGTCTTATATAGGATAGATCATTCCTGAAACTAGACTAAGTCTTAGTCACTTCTCTCAAATCAAACTAAGTTTCTTAGATCATGTCTTATACATGATAGATCTTTCATGAAACCAGACTGAATCTTAGTTACTTCTCTTAATCACTATGTTAAACGAACAACTAGCTTTAATTTGATCTTGACTTCTGCATCACATCTAGCTCTCGGTCATATCAGTCATAAATGCCTGTTCAAACCAGAAGTTCTTGCAAGAAAGATGACAAAGGTAAAGGACCTTTCTTTTCATCAAAAGATAATCCATTCTTTGTAGAAGACCTCGTCTCCAATAAACCTTCATTGCCAAATTTACCAATTTTTTTATCAGTCCTTATCTCCAACCATGTCTGGAGAAAGGCAAGAAAGACAAGTTGTTAAACATGATACTTATGACAATCTCAGCACCCATGCTAATGACAGTGATTCCTCATCTAGTAATTCTGAAGCCTCTGAACCTACAGAAGTTGTTGTAAATAGTTGTCAGAAGGATAAAGATTTCCGAAAAATGATGAAGATTATCATGGCTAGAGAGAAAGAAGATTATTTTCTAGAGCTAGCAAAGCAAGGCGCTAAAATTCCTATTGATTATAACATTGAAACCCTTATCACTAAAGAGGAAGAGACACCTTTAGCAGTGGTAAACAAACAATTACAAGCGTTACAGACTCAAATCATAGAAATGAAAAACAAGGATAAATCATTAAAGCAATATTCTTTGGACACGATATGCCCGTTTCCATTTGACAAAAACCTTTACATGCCTCCATTTCCTTCAAGAGTGAAGATTCCTAAGTTTGAAAAATATGATGGAAATACAGATCCTCAAGACCATGTCAGAGAATTTTGTGCTTTATGTATGGAGTTCATGCATGAACAAACATATCTCATGCGCCTTTTCCTGAGGAGTTTAGGAGGACAAGCTATGGAATGGTTTTCAAGCCTACCTATGGGAATTAAAAATTTTGAGGAATTAATCAAATTGTTTCTCCAATAATACTCCCATAACATTCGTCATCCAATCACTATGATTGAGCTTTGCAATACCAAACAAAAAATAGGAGAGCCTTTTCTCACTTTTCTTCAACGTTGGAGAAAGATGTTCTCTAGATATTCATGACCTACTCTAGATTCTGAGAAGATGGATATCTTTGTCAATATCCTAATCCCTAAATTGAAATACAGAATCCAAATGCAAGTGTACCCTTCATTCAAAAAAATGGTAGATAGTGCCCTCAGAATGGAAGATGTGCTTATAAAGAAAGGAGATATATCACTTTGGAAAGAAACACAATAAGGTTCTAGTTCCAAAGAAAATAACAAATATTGGAAATGCGACAAAGATAACAAAAAAAAAATTGTTAATGATGGAGTGGTAGACATGGTTAAAACAAAATCAAAACCCACAATATTTAATCTGGCTAGCGGCACACAAGCACTCAAAGTAGCTGAAACTATAGCTGAAAATCCTCTAAAACAATCGAAAGAGTGGTTTAAAGAGAAACCTATTGGGATCCAAGAACACTGAAAGGGCGGGGGGGGGGTTGAATCAATGTTCTTCCGGAATGAACAATTTTTAACTTTCTATACCATGCATATACAAACCGCTAAACAAACAAACATATAACAAGGAGAAAATAAATTATCCACATAAATGAACACCATAACACACAAAATTTATACATGGAAAACCTCAATGAGGAAAAACCATGATGGAATTTGTGACCCACAATATCAGTTCACTAGCCATATGAAAAGATATTACATATAATAGGGGCTTGCACTTGTAGGAAGGCACACTGCCTAGAGCATACTGCTCATCATTAAAGAGCCTCACTGACTACAAGATTTATGCCAAAGAAAATTACTAAAAATGAACTCAAGAATGCATCTTCTATGTCAAATAGAGTTTCGGTTCTAGTTCTACTCTATACCGGTTCATAAACCCTAAACTACTACCGGTATCTCTTCTCCTCCAAGAATGCTTTCCAAGCTATCTACAGATCATTGCATGATATAGCATTCACATACAAAATGATCTCCATACATATATTTCACATCATATAGTTCTGTTATATTCTTCTATATCCACACATATCATCTATCACATCCATCTCTCAAAAATAACGTAGCAGACTAACCTATATACCTATTACAAATATTATGCCTTATTTTGTCTTACAATACATTTACAAAAGATATTCAATGTTGGCCTTGACAATAATAATTACAAAATGATTTAAGTAAATCCTCCTTGATGTCGGCTTTCAAAGAAGTATTGATGTGGGTGCCTGTGTCGGTGCTGGTGTAGCCCTGAGTGCTCCAAAGCCGATATCTATTAGTATATGCCTCCTAGTGCCGGTTTATGACTTCCATCATATCTTGTTGCCATCAATGACAACAAAATGAATCCAATGAGTGTCAGTTGCCAACAATCTCCCCCTTTGTCATTGATGGCAACACTCATGTGAAAAATAGATTCCCTGCCGGTATGCTCCCCTTGAGCAATACACTCCATCTGAAATGTGTTTCCCTAATATTTTTCACATATGAACATACTCCCCCTTTGACATTAATTCCAAAGACTGGTGAAAGAATTGAAAAAATAAGAGAATACCGTTAGTTTCATTGGAGCATAGTCATCTTTAGGATTTATGGGTATGCCTTTTGTAATAGATGAAGATATGTATCCTAGTTAGCTTTGAAGGTATCAAAATAGATACAAGTCCACTTAGTAAGTGGGCAAGTGTTTCTTTCTCTTGGATATCTGCTAGTGTGGGTTTGGCTATCATATCCATGCACTCTTTCTTGTGAACATCCAATGAATCTAGTCTAGGACTTACCAATCCTCTTAGATTTCTTTCTCTTCTAATGATTTTATGTCTCTCCTTCTCAAAAGTAAAAATTTGGTTCTCCAAGGACAAAATTTGTCCATCAACAGATATGGTTAGTGCAGTCAATCCATCAAAAGAGTTCACAATTTTAGCCATATTATCATATAACTCCTTCAATCTTCTATCTACATTAGCTATAAGACTTTCTATGTTACAACACACTTTGTAGATATTTGTACATTGTTTTAAATAAACCTCAATAAGGATAAGTTTGTCCTCAATTTTCTTCTTCCCTGTTTCTATAAGCTGGTCAAAAGTTGTTCTTTTTGCTGCTATGAAATTGTTCAAAGCCTATTGGTCTGCAATCTACCTCAGAGATTGAAAATTGTTAGAGATATGCTCTATTAGAGTCTTGAGCTTACTGGAAGGGCTTCCTCCATCTTAAATCTGATAGTCAAGTAATAATCTATGCAACACAGAGATTGATTGATCAATTAATCCTTTATTTACAGTACCTTCATTCAGTAATTTTTGAGTAGCCATCATCATTAACTCAGTTGGACTCAACTCAGAGACTGGTTTCTTCTCAACCTGAGAAGTGTCAATTGCCAATACCTTTGCCGGGAAATCAGTTTTACCTGTTGATATGGACTCAGTGGCTTTTACCTTATCTATCTAAACCTCTATTGCATCGATGGCTTCACCACTTGGTGTAGTGTCGTTTACTGTCGATGGAGTATTATCCACATTGTTTCTAGTGTCCAGTACATTGCCTTGCTAAAAAATGGTATGTGTTGGTACAAACTATACACTCTCCTTAGTTGTCAGATGTGTTTGAGTATCTATAGTTACTATCGATTGTGTCAAAACTGGAGTTGAACTACCCAAAATACCTTTTCTTTTTGATTTGTCAGGAATGATGAAAGTTGTTGCCCTTGCAAATTCTTCTTGAGATGTGAGAAAGTTTGGGTTTTTCTGAAAGAATTTGTTCCATCCCTTCCTTGTCTCATTTACCACCTCATTTACTCTCCCGATCATAAGGCTTATCTGTCGGGATTTACTAATGAAGTTTGTCCTATTTGCAGTGTCTATACATCTTTTCATTTCCTCATTATTTACAATATCACACAATTCCAAAAGTGCTACTTCTTTGATCTCCCTATCTCTCTTGACAATGTCAAGTCTCCTAGCCTCAAGTTTATTATACAAGGATAAAGGTATCTCTTTCAAAATTTTAATTAAGGCTTTCTTATAGATGTCTATATATAACAAAATAACCTCTTCTAATTCACTTTGCTCATTCTCTTCAAAATCTTCATAATACTTTGATATATTTTTCAATATTCCATATTTTGTAATTTCATCAATAAGCTCAACATAGGTCATTGTGGTCTTATCGATTCCAGTATCATCACCATTCTACTTTTTGCTTGTGGTTTTCAATGTGACTGGTTTCCTCTTCTGCATAGGCTTCCTTGCTGATGGTGGAGGTGTAGTAGGCTTAGTTGCCTTTCTGACAAGTCTCCTCCTAGGCTCTTCCTTCTTCTTCTCTACTGGTGGTTTTACCGCATTCTTCCTTTATACCCTTCTGTTCAAGCTAGAGGTTCATTATCCTTAGAGTCAAAGTCAAAAGGGATAGGGGAAATGTGAACTTGTGACTTCTTCACTTTTGTAGTACCAACCTCTATCGGTTTAGCTGCCTGTTTAGATTTAGAGCCCAGCTGAGTGTCTATCTTATAAATCACATCTTGTACATATGCATACATATTTTCTAGTTTCTTTTCTCTTCTCTTCCTATTAAAATTGGTTTTCACTTCAAGAGCCTTCTCTCTTGTTGTACCAAAATGCTCTATCTTATCATCTAATGGGGCATCTAATGACATCTTTTCATAGGGTTCAAAAATGCTATCATCCACCTTATATCCAAGCTCGGTAATCCAGATTTGCCTAGGTTCAACTACTTCCATAAGAGTTTCATCAGTTTTTACCATGAAATAGATATCAGTGGAATACTTATCCACAATGTTCTTTGAAATTCTCTTCCTTTGCCTCATGTTTTCTTGAAAAGTCTTAAAATACCCCCAAAGATTCTTATCTTTGTAGGTACCAAGACCAGTGATAGCTTCCTTGATCTGCATACCTATTGGTATGTCATGACCCCAATGCTTCTTCCCTAGACTAGGTAGCTCATTTAGGAAATAAAGCATTAAACAAAAAATCAAGTTTCCATATCTAAAAGCATCTTTCTTGATTCCTTTGATCTTTCCAAGGTTTAAAATTGACTCACTCCTCATCCATTCACATAAATCATATTTCACATTGTTCCTCATCATCTAATATGCAGCATGAATGCATGAACTATCAACGGGATTCAATTGGTTGGATTGAGTTACCTTGTAACCTATGATCATGCTTGCAAACTTTATATATGTGTCAGTAATTGTGCTTATCCTCTTTGATCTGCTATCAGGTGTAGCACTGGTGAGTTTCTCAACCTCTATGTTGGAAATTTTCTTGCTAGGTTCTTGTCCGACCTTAGGTAAGTCAGTGATAGCTTGAATTGCCTCCTTTGTGATCATGTAAGGCCTATCTAGCCAAATAAATTTGTTGCAAACTCTGCTTAGAATGTATCTGATAACTTCATCTTTGAATTTTGGTATGTACAGAATATCGGTTAACTCTAGATCCTCAATTGCTTTGAATTCTAGTTTGATGGTTCTGGAGTCTCCCAGTATCATGGATTGATACATACTTTTGATGTCCTCAGTGCCCAAATCTTCAAGGGTGCAATGAAAGTATGCCCTCACATCTTCAACATACATTATGTTGTCAAGAACCCTAGAAAATGCTCCTGCAGAGTCTTCCCTTTTAGCAATTTTTGGAACCTCCTTAAATACTGGCCTTAACCTATCCTTGACTTTGACAATGGTGGGATTTGCAATAAAAGTAGGAGCCGAAGATCCAGATACCATGTCAAAAAGTACCTGAAAGTGAATGCCGGTGGAAGATTTATAACTGCTTGAAATCTTTTCACAATGCTTCTGCTTGCTCTTGACTCGCCTTTACTTCGCTCTGAATGCTTGAATGCTCAGTGAGTGAAAATGAATTCAGTTACCCTCTTTTATCAGTGAATAAAACCCTAATTTTTTGTAATAAGTGCTTCACCAACAACCCTACAGATGTCAGTTTCACAATTATGTGCCAAGTGAACCTTTATCGATGATGAACACAATTCTCTAGATCTCCTTAGATCTCTTCCAAGGTAATATGCAAAATTTAGCAATGACTTTGCCTACCCCTAAGGCTTATGCCTTAGTTATGAGTGGAATTTCTTATTGGTGGAGGAACACTCTATTCTACTAGTGGAGTTACCGATATAGATCCATCTCCACTTGATTCTTCAGATTTTCTAACCCATCTCTTTGTGAGGAACCAGAAGAACAACTGAGAGGGGGGGTGAATCAGTTGTTAACTAGTTGTATATAAATTATATCTCAAATACAAATTATTCTGACTTAAAATTAAATGCCAGTAAACCAAACTTAAATGTCGATAAAATAGATTAACAGTTATAGCAGTACCAGTATAATTTAATGCATGAAATAGAAAGATCCACAACACATGACACTGAGATTTTGTTGTGGAAACCCAGTAAGGAGAAAAACCATGGTGGGAAACGTTACCCACAATCAAATGATACTAGTGCAGATAGTAAATGTATACAAATGGGGTCTGCATGTGCAGAAAGGCTAACCGCCTAGAGTTCACTGCTCAATCACAAAAATAGGAGTCACACTGACTATAGTTAGATGGTTAAATCCAATACAATGTACTGCTCAAAATAGCATATGCAATGTTGGATTCAGTACCAGTTTAAGCTATGAACATGAGTGCTAAACACCTTCATAATCTTCCTTCAACCTTCAGATAATGTCTGTTTGATTCACACACACTCATACCATTTCCATGCCATATCTCACAAATGAGATTTACATTTATTTATACAAAACCTAAGACCAAATTATAAGGTCAGCTCACTAAATATATTACAACTAAATCAATTACAAATAAGTCTTGATGTGATATACTATGTCGGCTCAATACATTATCCAATCAATAAACCATCTCCATAACATGTCACGTTGATCTGCAATAGATATCATGTACCGGTCCATAACCTAGTCCTATTTGTCGGTAAAGGCAAACATGTTAACCCGACTAGACCAATAAGAAAAATACCAAATCCAAACATCCAATCCATGTCTTTGACATAACCAAATAATCTCCAGATGATACTAAGTTATCATCACTGTTGGTGAACCATATATCCTATCGGTGAACACATAACCTGTCGGTGAAACAGTAAACCAATATAACCAGAGTGCCAAACCAACAATGTAGATCTTCATGAAGATAAGTATTGACACCAATGACAAAACCAATGCAACACATGACAAAGTCATCCATAATACCAACAATATCCCCCTTTGGCATTGATGGCAACACTAGATGGAAAAACATTTAAGTGCCAAAAATAGAATGCCAAAAACCAATAAACCAACAATCTCCCAAAGATAGATCAATACAAAGTTCTGAATCAAAACAGAAACTAAAGCAAAGACCATCTCTCCAAGTAGAATGATCATCTCTCCCTAAATACAATGTTTTTCCATAGATATCTCTCCCACTTTGACATCAAATGCCAAAGCAGTTATGAATCAAAACATATCATACAAATAACTACTCCCCCTGAGTAGTAGCTCTCCCCCATCAAAGCCAGAAAAAGTTTTTTATGTCAGTTCCTGTCAGTTTGGTGCCAATCTTCAACATCTAAGTCTCTATCGGTGGAGAAATTACCCCAAGCTATTCTTTGAGATATTCAAATGTTTCCTTAGGCAAAGGCTTTGTAAAGATATCTACAATTTTCTCTTTAGTATTCACATAAACCAATCTCACTTCATTTGCTTCAACATTCTCTTTCAGAAAATTATACTTAATAGAAACATGCTTTGTCTTAGAGTGAAATACCAGATTCTTTGATATATCAATTGTTGCTGAATTATCACAATAACTAATTATTGGTTCTTTGCATTTTACCTTTATATCCTTCAACATTTGTTTGATCCATAATACCTGAGTACAATTAGTTGTTGTTGCAACATATTCTGCTTCTACTATAGATAATGATGTACAAGTCTGCTTCTTATTGATCCATGAAATCAATCATTTGCCAAGAAAGAATGCACTGCTAGTGGTACTCTTTCTGTCATCTACATCTTCTACCCAATTAGAATCTGTGTATGCACATAACTCAAAATTTTCATTCTTAGGATACCATAAACCAAGATTTGTTGTGCCTTGTAGGTACCAAAAAATCCTTTTAACTGTTGATTCATGATTTTCTTTAGGATTGCTTTGAAATCTTGAAACAATACATACTGCATTCATTATATTAGGTCTTGTCTATGTTAAATATAGTAAACCTCCAATCATATATTTGTACCTTGTCGAATTAATAGGAGCTGAATCATTTTTCAATGTCAATTTATTAGTTGTAGTCATAGGAGTACTTACTGGTTTAGAGTTTTCCATACCAAATTTCTTCAAAAGTTCCTTCAAGTATTTTGTTTCACATATGAATATACCTTTATCTGTTTGTGAAATCTGCAAACCTAGAAATTTTTTTATCTCTCCAATCATAGACATTTCAAATTCTTCCTGCATCTTGTTAGCAAAGTCTTTACATAATCCATCTTCACCTCCAAAAATAATATTATCAACAAAGACTTCAATAACCAAAATTTCATCATTGGTAACTTTGTAGTACAAATTACTATTAGCATTACCTTTTGTGTAACCAAGCTTCAAAATATATTTATCCAATCTAGCATACCAAGCTCTGGGAGCTTGCTTCAATCCATATAAAGTTTTCCTTAACCTACAAACCATATCCTTACCATCTGTCAATGAAAATACATCAGGCTGTTCAATGTAAACTTCCTCCTCAAGATCTCCATTAAAAAAATCACATTTTAAATAAATTTGAAAAACTTTATAGTTCTTATGAGTTGCAAATGCAAGAAATAGTCTAACTGCCTCAATTCTGGCTACTAGTGCAAAGGTTTCATTATAATCTATTCCATCTTTCTGTGAATAACCTTTACAAACTAGTCTTGCTTTGTTTCTGATTACTTCACCATCCTCATTAAGTTTATTCCCAAATACCCATTTAGTTCCTATTACATTTTTGTCTTTAGGTCAGGGAGCCAATGTCCAAGTATTATTCTTTTCAATATGCTCTAATTCATCTTCCATTTCTTTTATCCAATGCTTATCTTAACATGCTTCAATAACATATTCTGGTTCAACTTGAGAAATTAAACATACCTTTTCATTTTCCAGTCTTCCTCTACTCAGAACACCTTGATTCTTATTTCCAATTATTTGGTTCTCTGAATGATTCAATCTTACATACCTGGGTTTATTATGATTAACATTCACTTGCTGCTGTTCTTCAGTCACTGTTGAGTTTTCTGATGATGTCGGTGTGACTGGGTCTACATTCTGTACCGGTGCAATCTGTGTCAGTTCATTTATAATCATTTCAACTGTCATTTATACAGATCTTGAATCTCCTCCAAAATGTTCATCTATCTTCACATTAGTACTTTCAATGATTTTTGGAAATCTCTTATTATAACATCTATATTCCTTGCTTCTAGATGAATAACCAAGAAATATTCCTTCATCACTTCTAGGATCAAACTTGCCAACATACTCATCTCTTCTAATATAACATTTTCTTCCAAATATTCTGAAGTATTTAAGAGTAGGAGTATGACCAAACCATAGTTCATAAGGGGTCTTACCGGTTTCACTTTTGATGTGAACTCTGTTGAAAGTATAAACCACTGCATTCACTACTTCTCTCCAGTACACATGAGGTATATTTGCTTCCATCAACATGGTTCTTGCTGCATCCAGAATAGTTATGTTCTTCATTTCCACAGCTCCATTCTGTTGGGGTGTCTGAGGTGCTGATAATTGTCTTTTAATCCCATTCACTTCATAGAATGTATTAAATTCCCTAGATGTAAATTCTTCTCCTTGATCTAATCTCAATCATTTGATTTTCTTGTCGGTTTCATTCTCTACCATTGCCTTGTATAACTTGAATCTTTCAAAAGCTTCAGATTTATCCCTGAGAAATGTAACCCAACACATTCTAGAATAATCATCAATTATTAGCATGAAGTATCTATCACCTTGTAGACTTCTTGTTCTTGTTGGACCACATAAATCAGTATGAATTAAATCAAGAGTATTATCGGATTCCTTAGTAATGCTCTTAAAAGTTGTTCTAACTTTCTTTCCCATTTGACATTCCTTACATACCGGATTATGAGGTTTCACAATCTTAGGTAAATCCCTTACTGCCTTAGTTGAACTACTCTTTACAATGCAATCAAAATTCACATGACATAGTCTTTTATACCATAACCAACTTTCATCAATATGTGCAATCAAACATGTCTTATCACTAGTATTCAAGTGAAATATATTACGTTTAGTTTGATTACCAGTTGCAATCTCCAATCTAGTTTTGTTTATGATTTTGCATTTTCCATTCTTGAATTGTAACTGAAATCCCTTTTCCACTAACTGACCAACACTCAAAAGATTATGCTTCAAACCTTCAACATAATAAATATTGTTAGTATTGTGCTTACCATCCAAAGATATGATGCCTCTACCTTTGATTGAACAAGCTTTATCATCTCCAAACCTTACTAGACCTCTACTACATTTTTGAAATGATAAGAATTTACTTTTATCACCAGTCATATGATGCAAGCATCCAAAATCAATGATCCATTCATCCTTTTCTTCAATGTTAGTTGCCAGTGCCTGCTCTACTAGTTTGACAATAGTTGTTGGTTGATCTTCTTTTATTGCAACAAATGCCCATCCACTATCTGATGGATCTTCATCTGAATCATCTATAACACCTTCATCTACATAGTAACATGACTTATCTTTGTTTTTCTTAAATATGTATCTCTGATATTCAAGGTTAGGCTTATATGTTCTTTTCACTTCCTCCCTTAGTCTTGCATGTCTATCAGGACATCTAGATGCTATATGATCAACTTTATTGCAATTAAAACATTTGAAAGGTTATTTACCTTCATACTTACTTCCTACTGGACCTTTAGGCATCTTCCTTGCAAATAATGCTTCAAGTTATTCAAGTTCTTCATTTTGCCTTCTCATATCTTCAAGTTCTTTTGCATAGAGTGCTTTCCAATTAGTTTTGGTAGATGATGACGATGATGATGCT
The DNA here is from genome assembly GCF_030272615.1 of Cryptomeria japonica. Taxonomy (NCBI): domain Eukaryota; kingdom Viridiplantae; phylum Streptophyta; class Pinopsida; order Cupressales; family Cupressaceae; genus Cryptomeria; species Cryptomeria japonica. The sequence goes on along the minus strand of NC_081407.1, from coordinate 357,502,079 downwards.
TTGAAGGCTAAATTAGTCTTTATAGTAGTAATAGGACCAAACTCTTCAAGTTCAAATGCAGAAAGTTTTCCAACCAAAGTATCTCTAGAAACTGATGTACTAGGCATTGTTCTCATCTCATTAATAGTAGTCACTTTCATTTTGTAAGTCGGTGGCAATGCTCTTAAAACTTTAGACACAATTTCATCTTCACTTAAGGATCCTCCACAACATTGTATTCCTAAAATAATTTCATTAACTCTTTCCATAAATGCAGAAATTCTTTTATCTTCTTCCATTTTTAAATTTTCATAACTGACCTGGTAACATTCCAATTTTGCAATTTTGACAGTGGTATCTCCTTCATTCAATGTTTCTAGTTTATCCCAAACAACTTTAGTAGTAGATCGGTTTGACAATCCCATGATTTGCTGATCTAATAATGCACTCAGAAGTGCTTCTCTTGATTTGCAATCATTCTCCAAGTCCTTAGCCAATGTCGGTGGATGAGGTTGATTTGGAATAGGAGCAACATAGCCATTGTTAGTAACTTCACATATATATCTTCCAATGCATTTCAGATGTGTTTCCATTCTGATCTTCCATATACCATAGTTAGTTCCATCACATTTCAGACTATCCTTCCTAAAAATATTTGTTGCCATAGGATCTTCTCAAGTTGTTAGGCTTCTACAAAAAGAGAACTTAGCTCTGATACCAATTGTTAGGAACTGGAAGGACAACTGAGAGGGGGGTGGGGGTGAATCCGTTGTTAACCAGTTGTATATAAACTATATGTCAAATGCAAATTATTCCAACTTAAACTTAAATGTCGGTAAACCAAACTTAAATGCCGGTAAAATAGATTAACAGTTATAGTACTACCAGTATAAGTTAATGCATGAAATAGGAAGAGAAACAACATCCACAACACATGACAGAGATTTTGACGTGGAAACCCAGTAAGGGAAAAAGCCATGGTAGGAAACCTTACCCACAATCAAATGATACTACTGCAAATAGTAAGTGTATTCAAATGGGGTCTGCACATGCAAAAAGGCCAACCGCCTAGAGCTCACTCCTCAATCACAAAATAGGAGTCACACTGACTACGGTTGGATGGTTAAATCCAATACAATGTACTGCTCAAAATAGCATATGCAATGCTGGATTCAATATTGGTTTATGCTTTGAACATGAGTGCTAATTACCTTCATAACCTTCCTTCAACCTTTAGATAATGTCTACATGATTCATACAAGGATCTGCTTATTTTCATTCTTCAATATTCGCACACACTCATACCATTTCCATACCATATCTCACAAATGAGATTTACATTTATTTATACAAAACCTAAGACCAAATCATAAGGTCGACTCACTAAAGATATTACAATTAAATAAATTAAAAATAAGTCTTGATGGGATACAATATGTCGGCTCAATACATTATCCAATCAATAAACCATCTCCATAACGTGGCATGCTAATCTGGAATAGATATCATGTACCGGTCCATAACCTAGTCCTATCTATCAATAAAGGCAAACATGTTAACCCAATTAGACCAATAAGAAAAACACCAAATCCTAACATCGAATCCATGTCTTCAACATAGCCAAATGATCTACAAATGATACTAAGTTATCATCACTGCCGATGAACCATATATCCTGTCGTTGAAACAATAAACCAATATAACCAGAGTGCCAAACCAATAATGTAAATCTCCATGAAGATAAGTGTTGACATCAATGACAAAACCAATGCGACACATGACAAAGTCATCCATAATACCAACACTCTTAGTGTGATCTTGTTGTATTTCATCTACCTTCTACTTTCCTTTCTCATTATCTTTATCATTATTAACCGGTTGAGTCTTGCTTCTGCAATACTTAGCAATATGACCTATTTTGTTGCTTGCATAACATGTAACATTGTTCTTCTGAATTGCTTTGACATATCCGGTATCATTTCTTAATCTACAATGATTAGAAAAATGTCCAAATTTTCCACATGCTTGACATTTAACATTCATTCTACAATCTTCTGATCTATGACCACATTTCTTGTAGTTTGTACATTGACCGGGAACATAATTGTAGTTTTTATTTTCCTTATTTTTACATTGTTTAGCCATATGCCCAAATTTATTGCAAACAAAACATCTACCATTAAATTTCTAAGCATTAGATTGCATTACCGGGGTCCTCTTTTTTGACGAGTTCTGCATATCGGTTGTCTGATCATTTGCAGTACCGAAGCTTTCGCCTTGTACAAATCCAAGTCTGCTAGAATCATCAATTTATCTTTGTCTTTTTAGTAAGTCATACAACTATGGAGCACTGATCCTAAACTTTTCTTTATACTCACTTGTAGTAGTAAGATCATCCCTCAGAGTTGTTACTTGCCTTTCAAATTCTTTTTCATTGTTCCACGAGATTGCCAAATTAGTTCTCAACAGATTATTCTCATGAGTCAATCTGCCACATTCATCAAATTTGTTCTTGAGAGATATAACAAGATTATCTTCCTTCTTCTTTATATCCTCAATATCTTTTGATAACCTCATAGTCAGATCTTGCATTTCATTCTTCATGAGCATGCTTACTTGACTTAGTTTCTGACATTGTTCCTTAAGAGCATTTTTCTCCTCATCATCTAGTTGTTGCAAAAGTTCTTTTCTCTTCGCTTGAGAAGATGATAACCTTTCTTGTAGGATAAGAATGAATTCATTTGCATAATTCAATTCTTCCTACAATTTCAAGTTCTTCATCCTTTCAGCATCATAATCCTCAAGAGCCATCTCAAGTTGCTTCTCCATAGCCATGTTCAAAGATTCTAGTTTCAGGATCTTCCTTAAGCTATTAAACTTCTTCTGAGGTACAAAGATCTAATACCAATTGTTGGGATCCAAGAACACTGAGAGGGGGGGTGAATCAATCTTCTATCAGAGTGAATAGTTTTTAACTTTCTATACATTGCATATATAAACCGGTAAAAAAATAAACATATAACAAGGAGAAAATAAACCATCCACATAAATGAACACCATAACACACAAAATTTATATGTGGAAAAACTCAATGAGGAAAAACCACAATGGGATTTGTGACCCACAATATCAGTTCACTGGCCATATAAAAAGATATTACATATAATAGGGGCCTACACTTGCAGGAAGGCACACTACCTACAACATACTGCTCATCACTAAAGAGCCTCGCTGACTACAAGCTTTCTGCCAAAAAAAATTACTGAAAATGAACTCAAGAATGCATCTGCTATGCCAAATAGAGTTCCAGTTCTGATTTTTCTCTATACTAGTTCAGAAACCTTGAACTGCTACCGATATCTCTTCTCCTCCAAGAATTCTTTCCAAGCTATCTACAGATCATTGCATGATATAGTATTCATATACAAAATGATCTCCATACATATATTTCACATCATACAGTTTTGCTATATTCTTCTATATCCACACATATCATCTATCACATCTATCTCTCAAAAATAACCTAGCAAACTAACCTATATACCTATTACAAATAATATGCCTTATGTCGGCTTACAATACATTTACAAAAGATATTCAATGTCGGCCTTGACAATAATAATTACAAAATGATTTAAGTAAATCTTCCTTGATGTCGGCTTCCAAAGAAGTATTGATGTTGGTGTCGGTGTAGCCCTGAATGCTCCAAAGTAGGTATCTCCCAGTATATGCCTCCTAGTGCCAGTTTATGACTTCCATCATATATTTTTGCCATCAATGACAACAAAATGAATCCAATGAGTGTCAATTGCTAACAAAACCTTGGGTTTCAAAGCATAAACATGAAGTCACTCCTCCGACAGAATCATATGAATCAGCTTTTAAGACTTTATTGGCAAATGATTTGATATTGCCAGACAACTCTAGAACATATGATCCAAAAGTTAAACCCAAATGGTGGAGGGAAAATGAATACTATGAATATCATCAAAACAAGGGTCATACAACAAACAACTGCATGAAGCTCAAACATGAGATTCAAGACCTCATCGATGTTGGCAAAATTGTTGTCGGAAATCACACAACTAATGTTGATCACAAAGATTTTAAAGATCCCTTACTTGCTTATGAACTTGGTGATTCTTCAAAATCCAAGGGAGGTGCCAAAGTCAATTACACCTACACTAACAATGACAATGTGATCAACAATCTAAGTATTGCAATGTGATCATAATCAAGGATGAACAAAATAAAGCACAACCTCCAAATGTTGTCACCCGCGCTCAAAAGAAGGTTACTCTCCTAGGACCTAGTTCCTCAACTCCTTCTCAAACAACATCAAACCTACCGACTTCTTCAAACAGACAACCAGATACAATCACGGCTAAATCTAAGTAGCTGGCTTCATCATCCTCTCCTAGTTATAGCATTATCAAACAATTGAAAAGAACTAATGCTCAAATCTCCATTTTTTAATTGCTTAAGATCTCTTCTGCTCATAGAGAGATCCTTGACAAATCTTTACTCACTACTAATGTCCCTAAAGATTTAGATGTAGATTGGTTTCAATCTATGGTGGGTCACCTGACTTTGCCTCATTACCTCACCTTCTTTGAAGAAGATGCAACTCACTGAATCAACCGCATAACCAACCATTACACATTGAACCTATGATCCATAAACACCGAGTCAAACATGTTTTGATAGCTGGAGGCATTGGGTTGAATATTTGTACCTACAATCTACTGACACAACTGGGCTTTTCTAAAATTATCATTGATCCAACAAAGAAAATAACAATCAAAGCTTATGATGAAGAAGAGAGAACCTCTAAAGGTCTAGTGCTATTACTGATCAGGGTAGGACTTGAGGAAAGAGATGTTATTTTTCAGGCACTTGACCTTCCTCTTTCATACAACATCTTACTGGGCAGGCCATGGATTCATAAAATGAAAGAAGTACCATCTTCATATCATTTGTGCTTGAAATTTCCTTATAATAGAGTTGAAGTCAGTATTTCTAAAGATACAAGCTATACCTATAATGCATTAATGCAAAGTACTGATTTTTGTTCCTCATAATAGAGCAGCCTCTACAGCTGAAAGTTCAACAACTTTGATGAAAGATTTAAAAAAGAAATTGAAAATCATAGATATTGGCATGGATGGATACAAAATAGAACCTGTACTTTCACTAATGTCTCTTCCTCCATCACCAAGACAATCAAGAAAACCATCAGATGTTTTGAAGCCACAAACTCCAACTCCAAATGTCATTTATGATGGTATTTTTGTACAATCCCCTACTTCCCTTGCAGATGAAATAGAAGAGGATTTTTTTCTCAAATGGCTTTTCAAAGAAGATAGTAAAAACAAAGAAATATGACATTGTGAAATTTTATTGACACAATATGGTCCAGGCTATAAGATGATTCATCGCATGGGATATTCAGATACTAGCCCTCTAGGCATGCGTCAAGAAGGTATTGTTGAACCTATTCATCTACAAAATAAGTCTACAAATGATAAAGATGAACTTGGATACAATCTAAGAAAGTCATCAGATGAGAAACATACTTCTCATCATCAACCTAAGTGGAGGAAAAAGATACTACCTTCAACATCACAGGAAATCAATACTCAACAAACTTAGGAAGAGTATAAAATTTAATAAGAAGAATTGGCAATCAAGAGAGAAGAAGCAGCTAGTAATCAAGTTCCAAGTGTATCAGCACTAATACTACAAGGAGTAGAAATCCCAGAAGACATGAGAGAATAAATCAAAGTAATTAAAGAGTTGTTTGCACCACTGAACATTCTGGTCACATACACAGGTAGAAAGAAAATGGATGATTCAGAAACTGACTCGAAAGAGTATGAATGGGGTCCAAATCATCTCTTAGATACATCTACTACATAAACTCTTGAAGAATCTAGTGATATCATAGATGAAGCACAAGAGATAATACACTTGAAGCTGCAAAAAGAAATAGAGGAAATCAAACTAAAAAGACAAGAAGACTATGAACAACAGCTGAAAGAAGAAAGAACACAAGAAAATTCTTCACCTATTATATATCCCTCTAGTGAGAAAGAACAAATCAGGTATGGAACTACAAAAGAAGAATTAGAGGCTACAAAAGTATGAACAATCATTAGTCCAGAGGAAGCTGAATGGAAAAGATGACAAAGGCTAACAAAGTCATCATGTAGGTATGTCAAATACAGGTGATCAATGGACCAAATCATGAAGGAACTTGTAGCATCAAAGATGTAGATATTCATAATATACATACTTTTAGTAAATCACTTGAAGAAGAGTCAAAAACTTCATTTATGACTCTGATCACTCTGGCATAAGCTCTATTTATGACAATACCTATTTGACATCAAACTATGACTACTCTGTCATGAATGTCGAGATTCTACCTACTGACCCTATTACTGTCAAACCACACTATGTATTCCTATTTGAAGTAGAGGATGGTGCTAGTGGTAGGTCTATTAGGCTAGGTCCCCTAAATATTAATGTGCACTTTGATAACCATGTTGTAACTCTTCCTAGTCTCGAGACACTTATGCAAGGTAGTCTTCTGGAACTCAACTTATCGGTTTGAAGTTATGATGATAATACTGTGAGAATACATCATGCACGTGATTGACCAGATACAAGGCCAAAAATCATGCTATAGATGGCTCAAGATAGAAGATGTGAATTGCAAGGGAAATGAAATGGTGATGCTCATTGATGGGGTGTTGGTCATCGATCAAGGTTTTGAGATCTGATCGGATATGATGTGCCACAATGGTCAGAGATCAGAGGGGATGTAGATTTAGTGGATGGCAGAAACCCTAGCATGCCAATATTCAAACTCACATTTAGGTGGGAAAATCTGGCTATAAGAGTATGGATCAAAGAAGTAGATGTTGTTGTTGTATGAGGGAGTGAGGCTAGTGAAGGAGAGCCAATCAGTTAAGTGCTCAAAGTTAATCAGAGAAGAGACTGAGTGAGTGAGAGGGAACTAGTTAGAAGAGTTCAACTAATAAGAGTAAGTTAATTGGTAGTCTATCATTATGTCTGATAGAGAAGTACATCAGTGGTGACTGAACCAACAAAGAAGAGCCACAAAAGATTGCAGTGAAGAACCGGTAAGCTAGGAAATGGCAGTAATCAGATAGTGGATATCTGACTGAGTGAAGAAGACCAATGGTGACTAGCAGTAGTATGACAGAGAGGAAGGAGAACAGGAAAAGACCATAAGTGACAGAGAAGTAGAAGACGTTGAACCGGTAAGGTTGTAGTAGAGAGTGAGTTGTAGCAGGAGTTAAGGTTACAACAAAGAGAAGGTGAGCAGATAAATGACAAAGATTTGTGTAGAGGTGAGCTGGTGGAGAGACATACATGAGAGTTATAAAGTTCTTTTGTAACGAGAATATTACTTTTGAATTTATGTACGATCTTGTAATAACTAATTTGGAGCTCGGTGCAGGGGTTGGTGCCTTAAAGTAGATGTGGTACTCCTTTGTTTGGTGCTCAAAATGTTGTAATCGAGGTTTTTATTGTGAGGCTGGATTGGAGTAGTAGACTCCAACAACACTTCTCCCTGAGGTTTTTCCCATCTTAGGTTTTCCTCATACATCTGATGTTATGTGATGTCCCTTTTATATGTAGTTGCTTTTGTGTTATCCTCCCATTTAACCAATATGTCTACTTTATGTTAGATCATCTAATTAGTATATACACGTAGAATAGAAAAGGGAAAGGATTTGAAAATCACTGATTCACCCCCCTCTCATTGACATCTAGTGTTCAACAATTGGTATCAGATCCTAGGTTCCCAGTTGATGAGCTTTCTCTAGCTTGGGTAGATTCTGGTATTTGAACACAATTATTTGTTTTGTGTCAATCCCTACTCCTATATTTGTTTGGAGTTGTAGGATGGAAGTCTACCTATCCTCTTTAGGGTTTGATGTGTGGATATCAGTTGTAAATGGCTACCCTAGTAAAGTGGGTCCGCCCACCGATTCAAAAGAAGAAAGAAGATACCGGTGTAATGATAATGCAATGAAGGCTATACTATGTGGGTTATCAGATGATGTTTCCTCATAGGTGGATAGATTCAAATCAACAAAAATCTTGTGGGATAGATTGAAGAAGCTCTATGGAAGTGAACCTACCACTGCAAAACCTGTTTGTAAAGATAGGATGAGAAATGCAACTCATGTCTCTATAGATGATGAATGCAGATCTGTTAACAACTGTAGTAATGATGAAGAAGGAACCCACTTCTTGATGGATCAATAATTAGAGGATGAAAGGCACACATCTGAGAATGATCATGCAGATCATTCCTACTAGTGAGATGTGTTTGGCAGTGATAGTGAAGGTGAAGAAGAAGATGAAGCAAAAGTCGATCTTGAAGGTGAACTTGTAAGTGCATTCAAAGAACTAGTAGAGTGAGGAATGAATACAAGTTATTCAAGAATGTTACAGTTGTGGAACAAAACCGGTTGATCAGATGCCTTGAAGAATCTAAGAAATGTATCTTAGAGTTGAAGACTCAACAAGAAGATACCAAGGAGTGCCAGTGTAATGATCTAGAATCTGAGCTAGAGGCCAAGGATAAGAAGAATCACCAACTAGAAGGAGAAATGGAGAATCTCCAAAATGACCTTGAGAAATGTCAAGATGAGCTCAAGGTAAGAATCTGGTTTGATGGGAGTAGTGATGCCTTGGATAAAATGTTGAAGCAGAAAAATCATTCTAAGGATACCAGAGGATTAGGAAGTGGTGTCGGTGAATGCTCCACCAGAAATAATGTCGCCCATAATGACATTTTGTTTGTCTCCACTAATGGAGATAATATGGGACAGATCTTCACTATCTAGAATAATCCCCAAAAGAAGGTCGATCTAACCACAACTGGTGAAGACATGGAATCAAGGATGAAGATCGATGTTGCAAGAAGGAGAAACAATACAAATCCCAAAGGAAAAAGGAAATATCAAGGAAGGCAGCTTCACCAAAAGCAAGGACAGAAGAAGACAACATAGAAGAATCCCTACCAGTAGAAGACAAGGAAATACTACCGCCCACAAGACAAAGCAAGTGTGGGAAAAGAAGATATCGGATGGAAGAATTCCAGAGCATGGACAATCCAAGATCCATCCCCAGAGATGCAGATATGGAAATACTAAACCGATAAGATCTCCTCATGCATGGCAAAAAATTTTTGTAAGTTGTGTGCCCCCTTTCTCTAGTTATTGTTTTGCATGCAAAGAATATGGCCATGGGGAATATGAATGCAAAATGAAGTCTAGGAATAGATAAGTTTCTCTTCCTAGAAACAATATTGTTGTTTGTCAGAGGTGTAATGGATTTGGCTATAAAATTCATGATTGCAAAAGGATGTATTTGCAGTCATATGGCAACCGATATAGCAAAAATTCTTAGTATGAAAATGGGTTTAGAGAATATGGAAGTCAAAGACCTACATGGAACTAGAAGAACATGGTCAAACTAGTTTAATAGTAGGTCCTCCAATCATGTGTATGGCATGAACATTTTTTGCTTCTACATCAATGTCTCTATTCATGAGGTAGAATCAAGTAGAGAAAGGACCAGTCAGCAAAAGAATGTAAGACCTGCTCCCAAGACTGAAAAATGGGAAGAAGAATGAGACCAATAAGGTATGGAAGAAGAAGGAAGAGAGTAGGACCATGAACTGACACTATGCATTCAATGCACAAGTGATATCTCCTAAGTCATAAAGGAGATGCAAGACCTCAGGGGGAGTAACATATTAATTAGATCTTTCACCCCCTTGCTTGATAAGGACAAAGAAAAAGATAGGTTGTTGTCGGTAAGAAAGAAGAAAATGAGATGACATGTGTGTGTAGTGGTTGCCTTGGCTACACATTATACATGAGAGATGTATCACTACTACAAGTGTCAATGAATGAAAAATTTACAATTGGGATCGGAAACAAATTGACACAAGAAGACAAGTATTAGAGGAAGGTGTTCTGGTAGAGATGATGGACCGATGCAGGTAACCTGTATGTGTAGTATGTTACTGGTATGTTTCCTAACTAGTATTTGCAGGTTATGTAAGACAATGAGGTCCACAATCATTGCATTAACCTCGGTAGGATGGATTGAGGAGTTTATGTCTTAGGTGGTATTAAAGAAGACCTGAATGACATATGGCCCAGTTGTTGATCATGTACGCATGCATCCTTTATGGGCTAACCAGTTTGACTTATGGCATGATAGTGATATTGTATGGCATTGTGTACACCTAGGATCATGTCATATGTTGTGTTGGAATTTGTGGAGCTGATAGATCATCATATTGATCACATATGCACAACTCAACTAGTATAAGGGATAGGTTGGCTTTGGCTTAGAACCTACTAGACAAATGAAGACCTGAGATGTATGACTCAGGGGGAGATCATAGCCATGTTTTTTGATTTGTATCAGATCTTCTAGACATAGGGGGAGATCAAGTGTTAAAGATGCCAAACCGACATGCTTGAACTTGAGTGTACTGGCCGCATCAACTGTAGAAGAAGGAAATTTGTGTAGGAATACCCAAGGGAATTTCATGATTACAGGTATCTACTTTCCCAATTGGTAGCACTCATAGTTCAATCAAATTTGATTCTCTAGATAAATTTGCATCAATTGGTATCAGATGGGAGTGTTCTAGTTTGATCAGCAGTTAGTGTATGATTCCTCTATTTCAAATAGTGTTGAGAATTGAGAGGATGCAATGTATGATGGTCAAAGGAGGAGAAGAATCCAGTAGAGAAAAGGACCATGTCAGTGCCCTTTGCCATTGTGGGGAAGAGAGAATCTATAGTATGTCACATACTAAATGTGTGATATTTCATGGATCACACAAAGGGGGAGAATCTGTAGTATGATGGATACTACATATATTGACATCAATTCCAAAGGGGTAGATTGTTGGCATTGTGTTGTCATTGATGTCAACTGGTATGGGAGATTGATGAGGAGTGTTATCATTGATGCATACCGGAAGTGATGTCGTTGATGTCACCTAGCTTAGCTGGTCACCAGTAAGGAAGAGAGTGTCATCCAGTACAATAGCCATTGGAGTCACTGGTACACAAGTTAGTGTTGACTTGTGTTGAAGACAAGGATAGGAGACCTATATGATATAACAACCAATAAATGATGACATCTGTAAGAGAAAAAGATGTTGGGATGTTGATTATGATGAAGAGGCAGAATGCTACAAAAATCACATCAACACTGGAGGCCAAGTATGTGCAGGCCACCGATATGCTGTTGGATGTCAATCTACAAGACTCCTACTGGATTAAGAGAAGTCAGACAAAAGAGTTAAAGGTAGGTGTTTAAAAGCACGCACCAGATCAACTAGTGAAACACTAAGTTGCCTTATGTGCATGAGATCAGAGATATGTACCGGATCAGCTGGGTAGACATGATGAGTTGTCGGTATAGAGAAGGAAAGATATGTTTGTAACTTTGATAAAATAGTTGATAGGAGACCTGGTCAAGTGTTGAAGAAGGAGAAAGGTGTTGCCATAGATGCAGACAGATGGAGTTTTTTGAGTGTTGATGACATGGTGTTATCAAGGTGGTTACTGGTAAGTATGTCCACCGGTAAAGCTGACAAAGTACAGATGCAAATGGCTCCCATCTATTAGAGATGTGCATGAGGTAGGTTGGCAAGTATGCTGACCGATTTAGGTGTTCCACCGAAAGAGAAGCAATGTGCAAGGGTAGAGACAAACTGATTAGGGTATAACCAGTAGGGTGTATGAACCAGTAGATGAACCCAATTTTAATGCTATTGGTCGATGACCAAGTCGGACTAAAATAGTGAGCCAAGGTGGATGTTGACAAAGGTGTCACATCAAGGTGAAGTGGCATGCATGAATAGGTTGGTGTGGTGTGTTGGTAAGGTTATTGGCAGTTGGTCCAACATTAAATGGTGACTGCGAAGCTTGAGGAAAGATGGCAAAGGATTCTAGCTTGAGATCAAGGAAACAATAGAGATCTAGGATAGAATGATCTATTAGGTTGAAGATGTTAGGATAACTGGTGAACAACTGAGAGGGGGGGGGGTGAATCAGTTGTTAATAGATTATAACTTTTAATCCACAATATAACCTTAAACAAATCAAGTACCGGTAAAGCACATATGTATACCGATAGGAATAGATACCAATAAACAATAAAACTTGACAATTAACCAGATAATCAATGCAAAGAAACCATACCACATAACGCCAAGATTTGTACGTGGAAAACCCAGAAAGGGAAAAACCACGGTGGGAAGCCTACCCAAAGTCAGATGATACTTCTACAGAAAGTATGTGTTACAATGAGGGGCCTACACTTCCAGGAAGGCACAATGCCTAGAGCTTACTGCTCATTATAAAAGAGTCTCACTGACTACAAAGAGGCTACAACCATCTCAAAATAAATGGACAACAATCCAATAGAGCGAACTGCCAGAAATAGCATCTACCATGTTTGATTACAGTCTTGGTTAAGCTCAATGTCCGAGGACTAAATCCTCTGTTGAATCCAATTTGATCACCAATGATCGACCAACTCCTCTGCCTGAATGATATTACAATATTATCACAATACATTGCTTGACCATGACCTTTCTAGTAACCATGATACTCTACAAATATTTTCTACCTCTTATTTATACAAACCCTAAGGCCTAAACCAATTAGGTCGGCCACCTAAAAGATATTACATAATTCCTTATTACAATGATATGCCATGTCGTCTTAAGACCAAAATAATAACAACAAATTCATAAGTCATCTTGAAGCATCCCGGTAACGTGTAGAGCACACGTTAGCATGATACCGATCCATAACCTAGATACGCACTAGACCTATTCTGGGTCCACCATGCCAAAGCAATGTCTTCAAACAGTTGAAGCACGATCAAAGAACATCTTCAGCATCTTGAAATCCATGAAGAAGCTACACCAACACCAATTATGCATCCTATCATGATTCCTCAATGAAAGCTCTATTAGTAAAGCCTTAAAATAATATCAGTAAGGGTTTACTAGAGTGTATGATAGCATCTGATTACCAAACCAATACCAAATAACCAAAACATTCTCATGGAGCATATAACACATGAAATCAAACATACTTCACTGATCCAAACATGTCAAAAGTGTCCAATAGATAGTCTCTTTTGCCAGTAACACTAGATCTTCTACTGGTAACCAAAACCTGTCTGTTAGTAACCAATCATAACAGCTAGTGTTGACATCAATGCAACACATAATAAATTCATCCATAATGCCAATAGAACAGGGTGAAGAATAATACATCATGCACTTGATTGACTAGACATAAGGCTAAAAATATGCTATAGATGGCTAAAGATAGAAGACGTGAATTGCAAGGGAAAGGAAATGGTGATGCTCATTGATGGGCTATTGTTTATCGATCAAGGTCTTGAGATTTGATCGAATATGATGTGCCACGATGATTAGAGGTCAGAGGGGATGTAGATTCAGTGCATGGCGGGAACCCTAGCATGCCAATATTCAAACTCACATTTAGGCAGGAAAATCTAGCTATAAGAGTGCAGATCAAAGAAGTAGATGTTGTTGCTATTGTATGAGGGAGTGAGGCTAGTGAAGGAGAGCCAATCAGTCAAGTTCTTAGAGTTAATCAGAGAAGACTGAGTGAGTGAGAGGGAACTAGTTAGAAGAGTTCAACTAACAAGAGTAAGGTAACTGGTAGTTTGTCATTATGTCTGACAGAGAAGTACAGTGGTGGTGACTAAACTGGTAGAGAAGAGCCACAAAATATTGCAATGAAGAACCGATAAGTTGAGAAATGGTAGTAATTAGATAGTGGATACCTGACTGAGTGAAGAATATTGGTGGTGACTAGCAGTAGTATGACAAAGAGGAAAGAGAACAGGCAGAGAGCAGAACCAACAGAGAAGAAGAAGAGGCTGAACTGGTAAGGTTGTAGCAAAGAGTGAGTTGCAACAAGAGATAATGTTGCAGCAGAGAGAAAGTGAGCAGAGAACCGACATAGATTTGTGTAGAGGTGAACAAATGGAGAGACATACATGAGAGTTACAAAGTTCTATTGTAACAGGAATAATACTTTTGTATTTATGATATGATCTTGTAATCACTGAGTTGGAGCTCGGTGCAGGGGTTGGTTCTCCTTGGGTTGGTGCCCTAAAATCAAGAGTTGGTGCTCCTTGGGTTTTTGCCCTAAAGAAAGAGTGGTACTCCTTGGGTTGGTGCCCTAAAGCAAGAGTGGTACTTCTTGGGTTGGTCCCCTAAATGTTGTAACTAGGGTCTTCATTATCAAGCTGGATTGGAGCAGTAGACTCCAACGACACTTCTCACCAAGGTTTTTCCCATCTTGGGTTTTCCTCGTACATCTTATGTTATGTGATATCCCTATTACGTGTGGTTTATTTTGTGTTATCCTCCCATTTAACCGGTATGTTTTCTTTATGATAGATCAGTTAATTGATATATACACATAGGATAGAAAAGAGAAAAAATTTGAAAATCACTGATTCACCCCTCTCACAGTGACATCTAGTGTTCAACAGTTAGAACTTGTTGAATGTCAAGAGGGGAGAAGGTTTCCCACAACTGTAACCCAGAAATAGGTTAACATGACATATATGTGAAAGAAATCCACAGACATACACTTATAATGAAGGTAAGAACACAAACATAACATTCATAAGTTGAAGGCAAGAATGATGATATCAATTCATTCAATGACAAATGGCCAAACTTACAATTGTAGAAAAAAAAATATACAATTCTTTAAGAGAAGTGAAAGAACATAGAATAGCTCAAGCCAATAGGGAGAGAACCCTTTACAATGAGGCCTAACAACCTTATATAGAAAACTAGTTGCAAGAGTTGTTGGAGGATTAAAAACCTTGAGTGTTGATCACACCATCTAGAAGTGTTGCAAGATGAAAGGAAGTTGGGAAGACTTCAAAAAGCACATGTTGTCGAAGTTGGGAAGAATAAGGAAGGAAATTTGTAACCTCAGGATTCTGGAGTTCTGGGGAAGAGCAAAGGAGGCAAAGGAAAGGAACTTCTAAACCTTGGGGTTCCAAAGTTCCGAGGAAGAGAGGAGGAAAAGAAAAGGAACTTTGGAACCTCGAGGTTCCATAGTTCTGGGGAAGAGAGAAGGAGGCAAATGAAAGAAACTTAGAAACCTCGGGGTTCTAGAGTTTCGGGGAAGAGAGAAGGGGGCTAAGGAAAGGAACTTCAAAACCTCGGGGTTCTAGAGTTCCAGGGAAGACAAAAGGATGCTTAGAAACCTGGGAACTTCGGGGGTCCGAAGTTCAGAGATGGAGAACAACACTTTACACTTCACAATTCCACTACTTTTCTCTTTGATCAACTGGGGCAGCGCTGGTCCATGGAACATATCTCTGATCGGTTCTCACTGATGGACCAAGGGTGTCATAAAATGACAATAGTTAACGGTGAGGGTTTTACTGACAAAGCTTTGTTGAAGATATTTTGATGGATTTGATAAGTGGTGTTGGAGTGGCTACTAGAAGGTTCTCAGGATGCTGATGGTTATCATGTTCATGTTCCTATTGATAAGTAGTATTGAATTTATCTTATAGCGACCTATTTTAGGTCTGATGTTATCATGTGTTATTCTCCTAGGTTATGGGTCGGTTTGTGTAATGTTTTGGTGGATGCTCCTGATAAGTTACTAGTTGGACTTATTGATTTGATAATGTTGTTTCGTCCTTAGGCTGCCTTAGGTTGCTGATTTATGTAATGGATTTATTGTATTATCTTTTAGGTGGCCAACCTAATTGTTTAGGTCTAGTGTTTGTATAAATATGATGTAAGATCTCTTTGTAGATCATGGTCATGGATGGTTATGGGATTATCTGTGTGCAAATAGGGTTGTAATCATATGTAGAGGATTTGGTCGATCATAGGTGATCGAATTGGGTTTGTGAGAAAGGTTTAAGACCTTCGGTGTTGAGCTTAACTGGAATTGTACTTAGGCATCAGAGATGTTGTTCTTACAATTCAATCTTCTTTTTGAATTGTAGTCTAAAGATTTCTTGTAGTCAGTGAGGCTCCTTTTGTGATGAGCAATGCGCTCTAGGTGGTATGCCTTCCTGCATGTGCAGGCCCCTTATATGTAATATTTATTCATCTGAATAGTGGATAGATATTATGGGTCACCAATCCCACTGTGGTTTTTCCTCTTTGACATTTTCCACATATAAATCTTGTGTTATGGTGTTGATCTTTGTGGTTGCATTATTACTTGTTATTTTCTTTTATGCATACCAGTTACTAAGTTGTTGTGCTAATAAGGTTAAAATTAATCATACTAGGATAACATTGATTCACCCCCCCCTCTTAGTGTTCTTGGATTCCAACAACCTCTAGCTTATACAAAGTGTTGAATCTGACACCTCTAGCAATCACCATAGCACCCTTAATCATTTAACATTCTGCTTTAGAAAAGACTACCCGCACACCCATGTCTATGAGTTTTCCCATAGATAAAAAAATCATTTTAATCCAGGGATATGCAACACACCACCAATCCTTGTTATTATACCATCAGGAAACCTAATCCTAACTTAACCATGATCAACAATATCTAAATGTGAATCAACACCCAAGTACACCTTAGCTCCACCAACTTCTTCATATTTAGAAAACCAATATTTATTGGAAGTCATGGAAAGATGCACCTGAGTCAGTTATCCTTGCATCATTACCTACATGAGTAACCAAAGATACAATGAATGCATCACCATATTCCTTCTTAGAAATAGAATTGTACTTCTTCTTTTCTTCTTTGTAGTCATTATGGATGTTGTTGGATATTGTTGGAAGTATGTTGCAAATATGTGCTCGAGAGGTATTTGAGAGATGTGTTGTCATTGATGTCAATATATTTCTCTGTTTGTGACACTGATACGATCAAGTTCAATAAGTTGGTTTGTTTGACATGATGACGATCAGATTTTGTGGATTAAAGGGTTTGTAGAGAGTTGTGTATAGATGATTTAGTGGAATTTTCAAAGTTCCACATGAAGACTTGAGTGAGTTATGGGTATCTATGTTATGGCTAGTTTTTCTATTATTCACTGATGGTAGTGGTCAGTATTTTGATCTGCATTGCTCCACATTGTAATATCTTGATCTCTAGATTTGGAGATATGTTTGGTACATTGATGTGTATCTTTAATTCAATTGGTTTGTATTTTGGATCTCATCAAATAATTTTTCTAGGTTGATAGTCATTACAGTTTGTGTTCTTGAGGTCTAGTATAGAGATAATGATAATTCTAGTGATTTGAGTTGGTGCATATATCTCTATGGTAATTCATGATGCTTGTGGATGTTTCTAGATTGTGTGCCTTTTATTTTGGTGGTCTATATTGATCGATGTGCTCGTAATTGATGATTTTATTTGGCATATTGGTGTTCTTCATGTTTTTGGTTGACCAGATGCTTGTAGCGTGTTGTGGATATTCAATCTATAATTCTTGGAGGCGTAACATGTTTGAGGTGGTAGATTTTGGTTTGTGCTATGTCTTAGCCGACATTGTTTGGTTTGCATGTGATATTGTAGCATGTGTGGTTATATATTTGTAATTAAGTGGTGAGTGTTTAGTCAACCTTGATTATCTTCACAAGGTTGATGTCATGTATATATAATTGTAGCATCTTTGTAATTAGGTGTGTGTGGATGAGAATCAAAATGTATGAGCATTGAATCTAAACATTTTTCAGAAGAAGAGAAGAAGTGTGAGAAGAAGAAATTTGTTATGTGCTTAACCGAAACTATAACCAGGAATTAAGGAGATGCTATTTCATCATTTCATGATCTTCTAGATGTGATCCAAATCTGTTTGTAAGATAATAAGTCTTCCATGGGTTGTATCCCTTGTTGTTTTTGAGCAGTGAGCTCTAGGTTGTGTGCGTGAATGCATGTGCATTCCCCATTGTAATATTTATAATACTTCTAATAGGGAATCATCATATTGTAGATAGGTTCCCACCATGGTTTTTCCCTTGACCAGGTTTTCCACATCAAAAAATTTTGCGTTGTGTTTTCTTGATGTGTCATTGATTTATGCTTTCATTCTTAATTATTAGATCTAAGAATAAGTTTAAATTGTGTAATTTTTTTAGACAATTAATTCATCCCCCCTCCTCTCAGTTGTCTGCCCAAAATTAGAGCTATTTCATCAATTGGTATCTGAGTAGGTCCCTAAGAAGAAGCTTAACTGCTTGAGGTAATCCAAGATGGCAACCTACAAGAAGGATAGTCTGAGATTTGATGGCACTAACTACTCTTTTTGGAAGAATCATATGGAGTATCACTTGAGATGCATTAGAGAATATTACTAGACAGTTACTAAAGACAAGTATACCATTCCTCGTCCTTCAACTCTGGATGAGATAAAGGAAGTTGAATATAATATTAGGGCTAAGGAAGCATTATTGAGTGCTCTAACTACTTTTGAGATGACGAATGCTATGGAATTGAGGATTGCTCATGAAATCTAGAAAAAGTTGGAAATTTTTTATGAAGGTGATAGTTATGTTAAGGTTGCCAATTTGTAGAGCCTTAAGGGTAAATATGAGATGTTGAAGATGAGCGAAGATGATAATATCACTTATTTTATGCAAAAGGAGAATAAACTTGTGTGCCATTGTTAGGCCTAATATGGAAAGCTAATGTACTGAGATAGAAGGGGTGAATCAGTACTCCAAAACTTTTCTTGAATATTAACTTTACTATTATGCATAAAATGAATAGTGCAAAAACATAATATAAAGCTAAAACAAATAGATAACAATCATACATGATTCACTCTATAACACATATATTTTGGTTACGCAGAAACTCTTGGTTAGAGAGAAAAACTGCAGTGGGGATGCCACCCACAACTTCACTACTACAATAATAAAGAGTGCTTAGTTAGAGCTACATGTTTAGCTATTTCTGATAGCTTACCCTGTTAGGAGTATCAAGATCTATTAGATCTACCTTGCTAAAGGATTTTACAACACTTCATCTAAATGCTGCACCTAGTTAGAGGCTTTACAATTTATAGACTTGATTAGAGTCTTTTACCCTGTTAAAGGCTTCTCTTACAACTTCAAAATATTACAATAAAATCATTACAAATATCTACAACTTTACATCTGGAATGTTATAGCAGATTCTATGTGCTTGAAAGAAGATTGCCTTGCTTATAGCATAACTCAGTAACCCATATAGTAACTCGGTAAACCCTTCTATTTACTCTGTTCTTTGACTGTTCTTTGAAAACCTTTCTCGGTGACCTCTATGTCTCTGTAACAATCTTCTTACACTCATGCACACACCTCTTTAACTCTTAACTCATGTTGTATAAATAGATCTCTTATGACAGTGATCCTTTCATTTCTTTGATCTTACAAACATGATTTATTGAATGAATAACCATGCAAATTATTTCATTGGTTAGATGACCTCAAAATCATACACAATCTTTAAGTGCAATTTCCAATGTGATAACGGTTAGATGTGCCTCGATCTTGTAAGATGTTTTCATATGCATGTCCAGGTTCAATGAATCTGGTAACACGTTTCACTTGGTGTGTCATCTTTGCTGCTCGGTAGACATGAAATGATACTCAGTAGACAACTCAGTGTATACTACGTTTTGTGATTACTTTCTTCTATAATCGACTAGACTGTGCATAACGACTGAATATCTCGGTAATAGATAACCAACTAGAGTATATAGTATAACTTTGACATAAAACTAATGGCAATCTGATAAGTAGTAACAATCTCCCCTTTTGACATTAGTTGAGATGTTTGACAAAAACTACTTTCAAAGTTATAATTCAAAAATCTATATACTTGCAAAATTTGACTATACTGACAGTATATACAATAGTCAATAATATAATGTATCAGATATACTCCCCTTATCGATATACTGTACAAAACTCTAATTTTGCATGCTCGGTGATCTATTCTGTGTGCTTTTCTTAGAGTTCTATTTACTGCTCGGTGTACTCCCCCTGTATACTATACTCTAAATACTATACCATTCTCTCAATACTGTATCACTCCGTATTACTCCTGGAAGACTGTATCATATTACTCCCCCTTTTTGACAAACATCAAATGCTTAACTACCATTCGGGGTTGGTAACTGATAAAAAATGGATTTTTACTTGGTCCAGGTGTCGATGAGAGCAACAGAGAGTGCATCCTTTACACTGTCCGTTAAAGAATTATGCGCTTGAATATCAGCCAATAGTAATATTAAGCCATCTAGAGTGCTTCCCTCTTGAGTAGTAGATAAGTATGTGGCTCGGTTGATCTATTCTTGGACCAATGAAAGATGTGGAAGGAATAATATCTGAAGGGTCATTATGTCCATCTTGATCTTGTGTTCTTCATTTCTTAAGTCCAATTGTTGAGCCATGAGTTGTTGTAACCTTGTATAAAAATTCTGAATTGAATTTGGCTCTGTGGTCAACTTGCTTGAGAGATCGGTGATCTCTTTCTCAATTGCCTCTATTTTATTCTTAATGTCTTTAATGAATAAAGAAAATATGCAGAGTTTCTGAAATAAATAATGAATGTGCTTGAGTTGAGGGGTCAACTCAGCAATAAATTTGACAAGTTTAACTTTGCCAATAGCTATAGCTTTTTGTACCTCTTCTATCATTTTTCCAGTGAGCTCTTTGTCTTTCAGCTTGCTCAAATACTCTGATGCATCTACTCCAAATATCTCTATCTTTGTTAGGAGTTCATCCAGTTGAATGTGGATGGCTGCATCAGTTGATACTGTAGCTTCAGGTAGCATATCTATTAGGAGTGCTTTTACCTTCTGAAGTACTTTATTTTTCTTTTGAATGGCCATTTTCTTTTCTTGTTTGGCCTTTGCTTTGCACAGTTCACCGAAATCAATGAGTACTTTCCCTTTCAATTTTGATATGTCTACATTGGGCAACACTATTGGTTTTGACAAATCAACTTTAAAACTATGCTTTTTCATTTTCTTTTCTTTACCTTTCACTGATGGATCTAAGACAAGGGCTTGTGAGGCTTGATGACCCTCGGTAGGTTGCTTGGTAGAGGCAACACTTTGATCGGTTCCTTTAGCCTCTATAGAGTCCTTCGGTGTCTCGATACTTAGTGTCTCAGTTGCATCAGTCTCAGTGTTAGAAGGTCCTTGAGATGTCTATTCTTGAATAGTACCTTCTCCTGCTATAGACTTGTGACCTTCAGTGCCTTGATCTATATCCTGAGGAGTTTCGGTTGAGACAGGTTGCTTGACCGGTGGATAAGGCTGAACTTGTTCCAAGACTGGTTCACTAGATACAAGTTTTGCATATACAGTGGCTTCTATCATTTCCTATTCTAGTGCCTTTGTATCCATGACATCTTCATCTATTTGAATGGTGTCAATAGGGTCTTGTTTAGTAGCATCAAGACCTTGCTCGGTGACATCAGGATCGTGCTCGGTGACATCAATGATTTCAACTATAGCTTGCTCACCGACATCCTTGATTTTGAAGATTTACTACCACTTTGCTTTTGTCTCATTTTCCACTTCAATATATAGCCCATTCATCAGTTTTAAGGCTCTCTGTTTGACAAGAAACTTTGAGTTTTAGGTTGTCAGATGTTCCTTTATTTCTGTGACTGACATGTCTAGAAAGAGATGAACCAGACTTCTCTCTCTAATTTGTTTCTCTGAGTCCATTGCATACTTCCACCTATTATCAATATGCAGATACAGTTCATTTGGAAGTGACTTAGCTAGTTCCAATGGAGCTAACCAAAAATTTAGAAGTGTGTAGATGACAACTTCTTCAATTTGTCTCTTTTCATCATTGTTTCTGGTTTCATACTTGACATATCTAAATCCTCCAAATCCACCATATTCTTTCAAATTAGCACAAAAGTTTTCAAGACTATGTATATTTACCTTCTTGCTCTTGACAATCTGGAATTTTCTTGCATCCTCTGATTCGGTATCAATAGACTCTTTTGCCAAAATGAGTCTCTGAGTAGATTTCTTGTATGTCTTTGTTACATTGGGGGCAGTAACACTTTTTGTTTTCTTACTCAGTGAGGCTATAGATGCTCTTGTGTTAGGTCGCTTTACTGGAGGTGGAGTTAGTGAGGCCTTTGATGTGTCCTGTTTCTCTCTCTTCAACACTTTTCCCTTAGGCAATTTAGTGCTTAGTGTTATAGCTACCTCTTGGGCTTCAGATTCCTCTTTGGTAATGGCAATGGTGCCTTTGACAGGTGTAGAGGAAGAGTCTTCTCTGAATTTCTTTGACAATGCCTTAATCATTTTTGTTGCCTTTCTTGTAGCTTTGGGTACTACAATGTTCATCTTTACCTTTTCCTTTACTTCCTCATAGGTACCATACCTCAACTCGGTAGCATGTCTAGGCAATGTAAGAAATGCATCAATTTATTGTTTTGTGATGTCAAAATCAATCTCGTAATGCATTGGTGACAAATATTGAGTCCTTGGTTCCACAACATTCACATAACAGTAATTGGTGTCAACTTCAAAACATATATCACTTTTGTATTTCTCTACTAGCTGGGGTGGAATCCTATATCTGTTATGCATTTTCTCCTAAAATTTACTGAAGTAGTCATCCATAATATTATTGAAATTATCACCTAACTTCTTGATGAAGTCATTTATCTGATGGGTGATTGGTCATTGTAATTCCCAAACAACTTTACTGACTGATGGAAAGAATTTTTCAAAATAGAAAAACATGCATACTAGTAATGATCCAAACTTTAGAGTATTAGCCGAGTTGTTCTTCTTTGGCTTCCTGATGGTGTTCAGATTTTAAAATAGGTTCTTCAACAACACCTCACATAGATCAATTTTCATTCCCTTTTTCACAATTTTGTAGGCCAGGTCTACTGCTGCACAGGGAACACTATTTTCCCTTGCCGATTGGAAGAAATAGTAACCCATTACTCTAATGGAAAATTTTAATTCTTCATCTATGACATTGTTTAGTTTCAATCCTCTGCAATCAAATTCTACTCCGGTTAAACCAATCAATTCCTTCTGTGATATCATCTTTTGGGCTCAGGCATGATCATAGATAGGGTAACCGGTAATCAGATGAATGATTTCCTTAGTAATCTTAAATGGTTGCTCTTCTAGCAACATGGAATCATCATGAACTCTGCTCAGAACAAACTTGACCCACTGGGGTTTGAACACACGGGGATAGGTTAGGGCTTCAGTTAATCCTTTGATTTTGATGTGCTCATACTTGCTATTCAATTTACCATCGGTACATAGCTCATCATAGGTGTCTTTGATTTCAACATGACCGAGTTCTTCAACACAACATTTGGTGAAGAATCTCACATCCTTGACTAGTAACACTCTGTCTGGGATGAGTGAAAAGGCGATATTGTCATCCGGTTCAGAAGCGACTTTGGGAGTCAAAGAGTATTTTAGTGAGGGCTTTTCTACATTCTTGACAAATATGGGATCTTGGATCTTGGGCGCCATTGAATATTTCAGATAAAAGATAACAAAATATCCTTAGGGTTTCAGGATTTCAAACAACTGACGCTTTATGCTTAGTAGATAATGGCAACTAGATAAGATCGGTAAACCAACTTAATGATGTGTTGAGATTGATGTAAATATCTTGAATTTGCTTTGTAGGAGGTTTGATCGCCTTAGATTCGCTTGCTCTACTTTCTTGAAAACTTGGTAAGTGAAAATGACCATGAAAATGCTTTTAAGTACACAAAATACCTTATCGGGCTTCATGCGGGTTAGGTCAAAAACACTAAATGCACTTGGTTCTTCTTTAACCGATTTACTCACCTTTTTCCATTTTGACCAAGTAACCAAACTTCCTTCATTCACTGACTAGACAGGTTTCCTGTATTCATCGACTTGACAGACTTCCTGTAAAGTGCTTCAAAAGACTTTGATAGAATTTCAAACTTACTAATACATCTTAATTATGTAGATTTGAATTAAGTACATGATAAAATAGGAACTGTTAAGATTTAACCTTGAGAGAATGCAGTCCCTTCATACCTTTACCTATTAATTTGGAATAGGTGCACCTAACTCGGTAGGTAAGGTGCTTTCTTCATTTGACATAATTTCCTTCCTTTTCCAAATCATCTTTAATTTTTCTTTTATTTCTTCAGTGTCTTTTCTAGGTTGATCTCTGCAATCGCCAGCTAAGTGTCCAACTTTATGACAATGAAAACATGCCATACCAGGATTTCTCCATGATCTTCAGTTGTACATCCCAAACCTTATAAAATAGTTGGCACTTATATGCCCATTTCTTCCACAACATTCACACCATATCCTTGTATTGTAATCCCATGTTACTGCAAAATACTGTCGGTAAGGATCTATGTGAGTTTGGTAACCTCTAGCATTTGCTCAGTGTGCATACCACATATAGGTCTTTTGCTTAAACCAACACTTCTCGGTACCATGTCCATATCTATTGCAATTTTTACAAAACCCTTTGAATTTTGCCTTCTGATAATTGTTAACAGACTTTGTCCTACATTTATTAGATGTGTGACCATATTTATTGCAATTGTAACAATAACCATTGGACTTAGTGACATTCAGTTGCTTACCTTTTCTAATTTGGCATATGTTGGCAGTGTGACCTTGATTTCCACAGTAGTTGCAAATAGGCTTCTTTCTTTTGATATTATTCTTGTTTCCAGCTTTCTTTGAAGATTTTCCTCTCTCAGTAGTATGAATTCCTTTCTTGGTAGAGACTTTTCCTTTGTAACCGAGTCCTGCATCTTTGTTGGGTCATCTTGTATTCAATTGCTCATCCAACATATTTGATGCTACATAACTCTTCTTCAATGTTTCTTTGGATTTCTTCTATGTTTCAAGTTCATCGGTTAACTTTGATACTTCAAGTTTCAATGCTTGATTCTCATCATTCTTCAGAATTGCTTCATGATGTGCATAACCTAGTTGATCTAATAGGTTTTGTTGAATTTCGATTAACCTTGTGATTTTATCATTCTTATCAGATACTAAGACTTCAAGTTGTTGTTTCTCTCTCTATAGATCTCTTGCTTTATCCTCAGCTGTCCTTAATGCATGAAGATTTTCAATCATCTGTGTGCTAAAATGTTCATGTTCTCTTTTCATTCCTTTTAGTTGATCAGCTAGTGCTTTGTTCTTTTCTTTCAACACTCCAATCATTTATTTAGTTTCTTTAGATATACTATTCTCAAATGATGTCTCAATTTGTTCCACTAACTCTTGAGAGTCCTGCAAATCATTAGATAATCTTCTTCTCACTTTTAGAGATTTTTGCATTTGCCTTTGCATGTCTGCAATCACTTGATTAGAATGATCCAACTCTTCTTGCAAATACACAATCCCCTGAGATTTTTTATAGCCTTCCATTGGTAAGATCTTTCTCTTTAGGTAGTTAAAACCTTTTCCAAGATTCAAGCTCTCATACCAATTGTTAGGCCCAATATGGAAAGCTAATGTACTGAGAGGGGAGGGGTGAATCAGTACTCAAAAACTTTTCTTGAATAATAACTTAACTGTTATGCATAAACCGAATAGTGAAAAAACATAATATAAAGCTAAAACAAATAGATAACAATCATACATGATTCACTCCATAACACATATATTTTGGTTACGCAGAAACTCTTGGTTAGAGAGAAAAACTGCGGTGGGGATGGCACCCACAAGTTCACTACTGCAATAATAAAGAGTGCTCGATTAGAGCTACATGTTTAGCTATTTCTGATAGCTTACCTTGTTAGGAGTATCAAGATCTATTAGATCTACCTTGCTAAAGGATTTTACAACACTTCATCTAAATGCCACACCTAGTTAGAGGCTTTACAATTTATAGACTTGATTAGAGTCTTTTACCCTGTTAAAGGTTTCTCTTACAACTTCAAAATATTGCAATAAAATCATTACAAATATTTGCAACTTTACATCTGGAATGTTATAGCAGATTCTATGTGCTCAGAATAAGATTACCTTGCTTATAGCATACCTCAGTAACCCATATAGTAACTCAGTAAACCCTTCTGTTTACTTTGTTCTTTGACTGTTCTCTGAAAACCTTCTCGGTGACCTCTGTGTCTCTATAATAGTCTTCTTACACTCATGCACACACCTCTTTAACTCTTAACTCATGCTGTATAAATAGATCTCTTATGACGGTGATCCTTTCATTGCTTCGATCTTACAAACATGATTTATTGAATGAATAACCATGCAAATTATTTCATTGGTTAGATGACCTCAAAATCATACACAATCTTTAAGTGCAATTTCCAATGTGATAATGGTAAGATGTGCCTCGATCTTGTAACACGTTTTCACATGCATGTCCAGGTTCAATGAATCTGGTAACATGTTTCACTCGGTGTGTCATCTTTGCTGCTTGGTAGACATGAAATGATACTCGGTAGATAGCTTGGTGTATACTGTGTTCTGTGACTACTTTCTTCTATAACTGACTAGACTATGCATATCGACTGAATATCTCGGTAATAGATAACCAACTAGAGTATATAGTATAACTTTGACATAAAACTAATGGCAATCTGATAAGTAGTAACAATTATTGACTGCTCTAACTGATTCTGAGATGACGAATGTTATGGAATTGAGGATTGCTCATCAAATCTAGAAAAAGTTGGAAACTTTTTATGAAGGTGATAGTTATGTTAAGGTTGCCAATTTGTAAAGCCTTAAGGGTAAATATGAGATGTTGAAGATGAGCGAAGATGATAATATCACTTCTTTTATGAAAAAGGTGAATAAACTTGTGTGCAATATCAAATGTATTGGTGGAACATTAGAAGAATTAGAGATTGTTGCTAAAGTGCTCAGGTCCTTACTTGCATCATACAAACACAAAGTTGTTGCTATTGAGGAGATCCAAACTGTGACTAATGTAACTAGGGACATGTTGATTGGCAAGCTATCAACATTTGAGTTAAGTGAGTTTGGTGATTCTCTTCCTAAGGTAGAATTTACATTCAAAGTCATTGTTTCTGGAAAGGATAAGAAAAGATATGATTTGGGAGAAATTTCTTCAAGGTGGATGTCCAAATATGAGGAGAGAAAGGAAATTTAAGAAAAAGAATGAGATCTTTATGAGCTTGGAGCACTGATTTCCAAGAGATTACCTAAAGGAGTTGGTAAGTGTGAAGGAAAGTTGTCTCTTAAATGTTTTTCTTGCAATAAGATAGTTCATTTTGCCTCAACATGTCTGAAAAGAGTTCCTAAGCCAATACCTAACAAGCCTATATTTTATAAGAGATGTTATTATACTATTGATGAAGGTGTATTAGATGATGAATCGGATAAAGGAAATGCAAGTGATAATGAATGGATGTTTATTTCTATCAAGGAAGATGATTCAATACGTACTGATTCTGCTAGCTACACAAATGTGGAAAGAGCTTTGGTTGCACAAGTTGAAGAGAAAGATGAATGGGTGATTGATAGTGGATGCTCTCATCATATGATGGGTGATAAGAGTAAGTTTGTGAGCTTGGAAAAGTATGAAGGTGGCATTGTAAGATTTGGTGATGATAAAGCTAGAATAATTTGTGGTAGAGGTTCAATTTCTCTTGATGATAAGCACAATACTGATGATGTCAAGTGTATGTAGAAGATCTAAAGCATAATCTTTTGAGTGCTGGATAGATGATTGATAAGGGATATGATCTTCAATTCAATAATAGAAAATGTATAATCTTGGGTAGCTCCAGAATAGAGATTGCGTCAGGTACAAAGACTAAAGGTAATATCTTTCACTAAAATGCTACAAGTAAAAGCTATTTGATTGCTCAAATTGATGAAAGTTGGTTGTGGAATAGAAGGATGTGTCATGTGAATTTTCATAACATTATCAAGATAAGTTCTACTCATGCTATAAGAGATCTTCCTAAGTTGATGAAACCTACTAATACTATATGAAAGGAATGTCAGTTAGGGAATTAAACAAGAATTTCTTTCAAGAATAAGAAGCATTTTTTAAATGGATTGTTGGATCTTTTGCATACTGATTTGTGTGGTCCTTCTAGAGTTAAAAGCTTGCAAGGAGACAAATATTTCATGTTCCTAATTGATGATTATTATAGGATGGTATGGGTTACATTCTTAAGGGAGAAGTTTGTAGCTCTAGAGAAGTTCAAGATTTTCAAAGCTATGGTTGAGATTGAAACAAGTTTGAAGTTGAAGTGTCTAAGATCTGAAAGAGGTGGTGAATTCACTTCGGATTAGTTTAATGCATTTTGTGAAGAGCATGGGGTAAAGAGACAGTTGTCTACTCTGAGAACCCCTTAGCAAAATTGAGTTATGGAAAGAAAGAATAGAACCATTCAAGAAGCTGCTAAAACCATGATGCTAGAGGGAAATGTTCTGGAGAGAAGTTGTGAGTAGTGTTGTTTACACTCTTAACCGGGTGCATATCAAGGGTGATATCGGTAACACTCCTTATGAATTATGGTTTGGTCATGCTCCAACTATTAAACATTTTAGAATTATTGGAAGTAAATGTTATATCAAAAGAGATGAAGATCTAGGAAAGTTTGATGCTAGATGTGATGAAGGAATATTTCTTGATTATTCTACTAAAAGCAAGGCCTACTGGTGTTATAATAAGAGACTAAGAAAGATAATTGAGAGTGTAAATGTCAAAGTTAATGATGGCAAGGAAAGACAATCCAGATACTTTCTACATGACTCAAATGATCAAAATGGTTGCTTAGGTAAATAGAAGCAACTTCTATTGGATGTTAGAGTTATTGGAATGTCTTGTTACCATTGATATCAACATATTCATGTGTTACAGAGAGTTGGTTTAGGTGATTTAATGCAGATGTGTTGATGTTGATTAATGGGTTTTGAGATACTTATCTCTAGTTGATTCAATATGAGTTTTAGTGTTCAAGAAGGTGATTTGAACGAGTTATATGATTTGGTGTGATGGTTGGCTTTTCTATTGGTTTTGTATTACAAAGTTATGATTTTTGGATTGGACTGCTCTAGAATTGATTCCTTATGTGGTGCAGATTTTGTAGAGTGTTTAAGACATGCATGCATGTCCCCAGATCAGATGGTTCATGATTTGGAACCTTACAAGTGTATCTTTGAGTTTGTCAGTTGGTATTCTTGAGCTCCAATGATGAAATAATGATGATTCTAGTGATCCAAATTGTTGAGGTGATTGCAGTGGAATTCACGTTGCTTTTTTATGTTCTTTGATCGTGTCCTATGTGGTTTGGTGGTCTACATTGATCATGGTGTGTGTTACTGAATATTTTATTGGTTTGGTGGTATTCTTCGTGTTATGCAACATATTCAATGGTCTACCATGTTGAAGATGATCTTGGCAAATTATTTGGTGGTGTTGCGTGTTTGAGGATTTGATTGGGTCCATGATATGTCCTTTCCGACACTATATTGGTTCGGTTATTTATTTATGTATCATGTGTATTAATTTTGTAATTAGGTCTTAAGTGTTGAGCCGACCTTGAGGTCAAGGTTGATGATTTGTATAAATAAGTGATGTATTCATATAATTTGTGTGTCTATGAGTGATTAATGATCTATGAGAGTATTGTATGTGCAAACACATGAAACTATCATTCAGAAGTGTGGAAGAGAAGAGAAGAGTTGTTGTCCAGACATCGTGCTTAACCAGGCCCATGATTAGGCATTCGGAGATTATATTATTTTAGTTCATGTAATCTAGATTATTGTTTGATCTTTGTAAGGTAGTGAGCCTTCCTAGGGTTGTAGCCCTTTGCTGTTTTGAGTAGTGAGCTCTAGGCACTATGCCTGAATGCATGTGCATTCTCCATTGTAATATTTACACATACAACTACAAAGTATCATCATATTGTTGGTAGGTTCCCATCGTGGTTTTTCCCTTAACCGAGTTTCCCATGTCAAAAATTTGTGTGTTATGTGTGTTGTTGATATGGTGATTATTTTTGTTATTGTTGTTCATGATCCGATGTTAACTTAAGGTTAATTTGGTTGAGTTTGGTGAAAATTGATTCACCCCCCCTCTTAGAACCAAGTGCAGAGCATTCTCGAAGAAGGAACAAGTGCAAGTGTAGAAGAAAAGCACAAGAGTCTGAAAAAATCAAGAAAATCCTAAGACTCCTAGGTATGTAAGATTGAATCATTTTGAAAATCAGATTATAGATAATAGAAATAAAGGTATGTTAGACACAATGTGCCACTGAGAGGGGGGTTAATCAGTGGTTTACAAACTTTTCCCTTTATCTATCCTATATGTGGATATCGGTTATCAGATCTAACAAAAAGCAGACTTGTCAATTAGAGGGGAGATTATCACAAATTCAATAACACATGAAAGGAAAATCACATAACACTAGCATATACGAGGAAAATCCGAGATGGGAAAAACCTCGGTGAGAAATGTTGTTGGAGTCTACTGCTCCAATCTAGCCTCACAATGAATCTTTGATTACAATTTTTAGGGCACCAACCCCTAATTTAGGGCACCAACCCCTGCACTAAGCTCCAACTCAATGATCTTCAGTGAACATAATTAATTATAAAAGTAATAGCCTTGTTACAAATGAACTTTGTAACTCTTCTACAAATCTCTCTACCGGTTCTCCTCTCTCCAATTCTCTATCGATTCTCTACTTACCTCTCAGCTACAACCCTATCTCCTGATGCAACTTACTCTCTGTTGAACCTTCATCAGTTCAGTCTCTTCTTCTTCTTTGCCGATTCAGCTCTCTGTCAGATCAACTCTTTGTCAGTTCTCTCTTATCTTTGTCACACTACTATTGTTCACTACTAGTCTTGATAACTTGGTCATATGTCTATCATTTGATCATTTCTGATTCCCAGCTTGCCTTCTCTCAATCATCTGTGACTCTTCTATGTCGATTCTGTCACTATTAATTTTCTCCTCTGTCAAACTCAATGGTTGACTGCCAATTACCTCACTATTGTCAGTTGAAATATTCAACCCTTCTCTCTCACACAATCACTCTCTTGTTGTTGTTGTTGTTGTTGAGAACTTGACTAAATTCACTTCTTTAGCAGAAACACCCTCTCATTCAGTGGCAACCTTCATCAATTTTGGCTTACATATTTATAAATTGGTTTTCCCACCAAAAAACCAATTCAAACTTCAGGTGGTTAGGGTTTCTTCATTGACCTCGAGGCAAACCAAATCTAATTAGATCTCATCAGATCTGATCTCCTTTATTGATGAACTAGAACTCATCAATCAATCTCGCCATTTTCATGCCTTTCGGAACATGCCTTCCTCATTTAGCAATCTTCTTTTAACCTATCATTGATCTCTTAGTCGATCACCAAGAATGGTTTGGCATTATGCTTCACCTACTTCGATCTAGTCAATCGGTCTATCTTAGATCTTTGTTGTCTATTTGACCTCAAGCCGCAAACCTCTGCTATGCATCCTATGAATCATGCAGTCGACATAAATGTTGACCTATCACCATCTACCTCGCCGCCTGACACTTTACCAACTCAACATGTCAACCTGTGCATTCATGCTTGCCACATCAACTCTACATGGCATATTTATCAGCATCCATCTTTATTGGGTCATCTATGCCAATCTGGATAGGATCATCGACCAACACCATAACTGGATTCATCTACCAACTTACTAACCCTACCGGTTATACCCTAACCAGTCTGCCATCACTTTGCACTTGGCATCTCTTCTAGTGGAGGACCTTTGCCAACTTCCAAACATATCAATCCACCATATGCTCATCTTCATCAAGAAGGAGCACATCACTTAGCCTCTTTTCTCTCTTACTAGTTCTCATACCTACTGGTAGGCAACCTTGATGACACCATGTCATTAACCTTCAATTGTTTCCATCTGAGGCATCTGCATACCGGTTGCACTCTCTATCTACAGCTGCTCGACCTTTCCTTCTTCATCATCAGCATAGACCATATGTCAACTAGTTTGTTAAAGTGACAAACCCATCATTTCTTTACTCTTCCTTCTTTGTCTTGGTAGCACATCATGTCATCACATGCTGATCTCGTGCACATCCTTGATCTCATGCGCCTAAGACAACTTAGTGTTTCACCAGGTCATCCGGTGTGAGCCTTCAATCACTTGCCTTTACCTCTACTTTCTTATCTACAAGAACTAAGATGTGTTTCATGTATAATAGGAGATAAGCTCCACTTACCAATGGGAGTGGATCCTTGTCAAATACATCCTACAACACTCCAATGTGGCTTCCCTATTTTGAGTAGCACATCTTGAAACAGGCACATGTGATCCGATTGGAGCACATTCATTGTCAGTCATCTCTTCAAATGGTGACTACATCTTTATTTGGTGGGAGTCTTGTTGATTTACATCCACACAACATATTGGTGGCCTGCACATGCTTCACCTCTAATGTTGATTTGATTTAGATAGTATCCCCCCTCTTCATCATAATCAACCGACTAGCATCTTGCTCTCTTACAAAAGTCATCATTTACCAGTTGTTATATCATACTGGTCTCTTGTCCATATCTTCAACACAAGTCAAATACTAACTTGTGTACTAGTGACTCCAATAGCCATTGTTCTGAATGACATTCTTGTCCTTACTAGTGACCTACAATACTAGGTGACATCAAAGACGTCACATCTGGTATGCATCAATGACAGTGTTGCACATACATCTCTTATACCGATAGCCATCCTACACTAGTTGATATCAATGACAACACAATTCCAATAATCTCCCCCTTTGGAATTGATGTCAACACATTTAGTATCTGACATTCTATATATTCTCTCTCCCCCTTTGACAACAATGGAAAAGGGCACTGTCAGGGTTTCTCTCCTCCTTGTGTCTACTAGGCACTGACAAAGATTTTTCTCCCCTTTTTCTCTACTGGATGCATCTTCTCCTTTAACCTTCATACTTTTCATCCTCTGAAATCACATCATTTGAGGTGGAGGGCTCGACCATCAGCTAATACCAATTTCTCAGCAACCAAGTGTATATGCAAACCAAAACCCTAATGCATATGCAAGACTGAAACTAATTGAGGCCCCATGTGTTAGTGAATACACCATACTTGTGGGTCAAACTGTAGCATCACTCTTCTGATATCGATTGATCTTAACAATCAAATGTTATTATACAATGAGTGCTACCAATTATGAAAGTAGATACCCTTAATAATGAAATTCTCTTGGGTATTCCTACAACCAATTCCATCTTTCGTAGTTGTTGCAGCTAGTACACCCATAAGTTCAAGCATGTCAGTTCTACATCACGAGCACTTGAACTCCCCTTGAGTCATACATCTTAGGTCCTTATTTCCTGTCAAGTTCAAACTCGGAGCTCCAATTTGCACCAAATACTATTTGAGTTGTGCATATGTGATCAACTGGTGATCTGTCAGCTTCATTATATCTACCATATCATATGACATGATCCTAGGTGTACACAATGCCATACAATATCATCATCATGCCATCAATCAAACCAATTAGCCCTCAAAGGATGCTTGCATACATAATCAACAACCAGACCAACATATGTCATTTAGGTCATCTCCAATACCACGTAAGACATAAACTACTCATTCCATGTTATTGTGGCTCTCAAACCTCATTGTCTTACATAACCTACAAGTACCTATTAACATTCTTATCAGTAACATCATGCTCATAGCGGTTTCTTGTACCAGTCCATCATCACTACTAGAGCACCTTCCTGTAACTCCTAACATCTGGTGTCAGTTTGCATTTGATTCCAATTACAAAGTTGCCATCCATTAACACATGCAATAGTGATCCATCTTCCATCTGTAGGTGTGTAGCCAAGGCAACCACTACACACACTTGCCATCTCTTTTTCTTCTTTCTTACCAACAAAAATGCATTCTTCCATGTGTCCTCTTCCACTGAGGGGGTGAGTTATAAGGTCGGTGTACTACTCCCCTGAAGGTCTTACATCTATTTTAAGCCTTAGGAGATATTACGTATGCATTGAATGCACAATGCCGATCCAAGGTCCTACTCTCCTCTTTCTTCCTCCATACTTGTATGACTTCACTTTTCTTCCCATTTTCAGTCTTGGGAGAAGGTCTTACCGTCTTTTGCTAATGGGTCCTTGCTCTATTGGATTCTACCACATGACTGGAAGCACTGTTGTAGTAGCAAATTGAATTCATAACAATCAGTTATCTTGAAGACCTTCTGTCAGACCGGTGTGACCATCTTCTTCTGGTCATGTTGTGAACAGAAACTAGAACTGGTAGACATCTTGATCCTATAGGGACATTTCTCCTTTGGTTCCATGTAGGTCTCTAGCTTCCATATGCTCTATATCCATTTTTATGTTGAGCATAGCTGCTATATCGGCTTCCATATGACTGCAAGTCCTTCTTCCTACATTCAAACTTACTATGGCAAAATCCATTATAGTTATAACAAACACTATTTGCATAACCGGGATAGGAATTATGCATGTTTCTACTCCTTGATACATTTTTCTCATATGCATGATATCTATGAGATCCTAGATTGTTCCTTCTAGATCCCTTTTGACATTCTTCTGTCCTATGGCCATAATGATTACGTGCAAAGCAATAACCATAGAAGGAAGATTTATAACTTACAAACTTATTCTACCATGCATGGGGAGATCTTACCAGTTTGGTATCTCCATTTTTGCTTCTCCAGGGATGGATCATAGGTTGTCCATTCTTTGCATTTCTTCCATCTGATATCTTTTTTTCCCACACCTACTTTGTCTTGTGGGTGGTAGCATTTCCTTGTCCTCTACCAGTAGGAGGTCTTCTTTTCTATCTTCTCATGTTCTTTCTTCCAGTGAAGCTGCCTTCTCCCATCTTCCCTTTTCTTTTGGGATCTGTATGGTTTCTCCTTCTTGTAGCATTGGTCTTCATCCTTGTCTATATGTCTTCACCGGTTGTGGTTAGATCTACCTTCTTCTGGGGAGCATCTCTAACTATGAAGGTCTATCCCTTGTTATATCCATTTGAGGAGGCAAACAAAATTTCATTGTGGGGGACATTCTTTTTGGTGGAGCATTCATCGGCACCACTTCCTAATCCTCAAGTATCCTTGGCATGCTTTTTATTTTTCAACATTTTGTCCAAGGATTCACTGATGCCATCAAACTAGATTCTTACCTTGAGCTCTTCCTGACATTTCTCCAAGTCATTTTAGAGAATCGCCATTTCTCTTACCAGCTACAGATATTCTTTATCCTTAACTTCTAGATCAGATGCTAGATCAATACACCAGCACACCTTGGTGTCTTCTTGTTGAGTCTTTAATTGTGAAACACATTTATCAATTTCTTCAAGGCATTTGATCAACTGATTCTACTCCACAATTGCAGCATTCTTGAATAACATGTACTCATTCCTAACTCTACTAAGTTCTTTAAGTGCACTTATAAGTTCTCCTTCAAGATCAACTTTTGCTTCTTCTTCTTCTTCTTCACCTTCACTATCACTACCAAACACATCTTTCTGGTGGGAATGATCTACATGATCATTCTCAGATGTGTGTCTCTCATCTTCTGATTCTTGTGCCATGAAAAGTTGGGTTCCTTCTTCATTATTGTTGTGGCTGCTAACAGATCTACCTTCATCATCTGGAGATGCATGAGTTGCATTTCTCATCTTTTCTTCACAAACTGGTTCTACAATGGTAGGCTCATTTCCATAGAGATTCTTCAATCTATCCCATAGGCTTTTTTTTGATCTGTACCTATCTACCTATGAGGAGACATCATTTGACAACCCACAGAGTATACCCTTCATTGCCATATCATTGCACTGGTTTCTTCTTTCTACATCTGAATCAGTGGGACAACTCACTTTACTAGGGTAGCCATTTACAACCGACATCCACACATCAAACCCTAAAGTGAATAGATAAACTTCCATCCTACAACTCTAAATAGAGAAATTTTAACCATCAAATACAAGAGTAGGGATTGACACAAAGAAAACCATTGTGTTCAAATACTAGAATCTACCAAAGCTAGAGAAATCTTATCAACAGGGAACCTACACTCTGATACCAATTGTTAGACATAATGTACCACTGAGAGGGGGGTGAATCAGTGGTTTAAAAACTTTTCCCTTTATCTATCCTATGTGTGTATACCAGTTATCAAATCTAATAGAAAGCAAACTTAGCAGTTAGAGGGGAGACTATCACAAATGCAATCACACATGAAAGGGACATCACATAACACCAACATATATGAGGAAAACCCAAGATGGGAAAAACCTCAGTGAGAAATGTTGTTGGAGGCTATGAGTCCAATCCATCCTCATAATGAAACTCTAATTGCAATTTTTAGGGAACTAACCCAAGGAGCACCAACCCCTGCACCGAGCTCCAACTCATTGATCTTCAATGAACAAAATCAATTACAAAAGTAATGGCCTTGTTACAAATGAACTTTGTAGATATTCTGTAAATATTTCTACCAGTTATCCTTTCTCCAATTCTCTATCAATTCTCTACTTACCTCTCTAGTTGCAACCCTATCTCTTGATGAAACTTACTCTTTGTTGTACCTTCACCGGTTCAGTCTCTTCTTCTTCTTTGTTGGTTCACCTCTATGTTGGATCTACTTTCTATTGGTTCTATCTTCTCTCTGTCACATTGTTGTTTTTCACTACCAGTCTTGATAACTTAGTCAGATGTCTATCACCTGAACCTTGCTGGTTCTTAACTTTCCTTCTCTCAATCCTCTGTGATTCCTCTCTATCAGTTTTGTCACTACCACTTTTCTCTGCTGTCAAACTCAATGGTTGACTGTCGGTTTCCTCACTGTTGTTGATTGAACTCTTCAACCCTGTTCTCTCTCACACTCAATCTCTTGTTGTTGTTGTTGTTGTTGGTGTTGTTGGTGTTGTTGTTGTTGTTGTTGTTGTTGAGAACTTTCCTGAATTCACTTCCTCAACAACAACACCCTCTCATTCCATGGCATCCTTCATGGATTGTGGCTTGCGTATTTGTAAACTGGTTTTCCAGCCAAAAAAAAAATTCAAACTTCAGGCGGTTAGGGTTTCTTCATTGACCTCAAGGCAAACCAAATCCAATCAGATCTCATCAGATCTGATCTCCTTGATTGATGAACTCCAACTCATCAATCAATCTTTTCATTGTCGTGGCTTCCAGAACACACATTCCTCATTTAGCAATTTGCTTTTAACTTGTTGGCTGATCTCTTGGTCGATCACCAAGAATGGTTTGGTGCTATCCTTCACCTACTTCAATCTAGTCAATCAGTCTATCCTAGATCTTTTTTGTTCATTTGACCTCAAACACAAACCTCTTCTATGCATCTTGTGAATCATGCAGTTGACATAAATGTTGACCTGTCACCATCCACCTGACACTTTAGCAACTCAACATGCCAACATGTGCATGCATGTTTGCCACATCAACTCTACATGGCATCTTTATCTATATCCATCTTTTCTTGGTCATCTATGTCAGTCTAGATAGGATCACCGACCAACACCATTACCGAATTCATCTACCAGCTTACTAACCCTATCGATTATACCTTAAGCAGTTTGCCATCACCTTGCACTTGGCATCTCTTTCGGTGGAGCACCTTTGTTGGTTTCCAAACATATCAATCCACCTTATGATCATCTTCATCAGGAAGGAACACATCACTTAGCCTCTTTTCTCTCTTACCGGTTCTCATACTTACCGATAGGCACCCTTGATGACACCATGTCATCAACCTTCAATTGTTTCCATCTGAGGCATTTGCATGCCGATTGCACTCTCTATCTATAGCTGCTTAGCCTTGCCTTCTTCATCATCAACTCATACCATATCTCAACCAGTTTGTCAAAGTGACAAACCCATCACTTCTTCACTCTTCCATCTTTGTCTTGGTAGCACATCATGTCATCACATGCTGATATGGTGCATATCCCTAATCTCATGCACCTTAGAAAACTTAGTGTTTCACCAGTTCATCTGGTGTGAGCCTTTAACTCTGTTCTCTTATCTCCAAGAACTAAGATGCATTTCATGCATAATAAGATATAAGCTCCACTTACTAGTGGGAGTGGATCCTTGTCAACTGCATCCTACAATGCTCTAATGTGGCTTCCCTATTTGAGCAACACATCTTCAAATAGGCACATGTGATCTAGTTGGGGCACATTCACTATCAGTGATCTCTTCAAATGGTGACTGCATCTTTATCTAGTGGGAGTCTTATTGATTTACATCCACACATCATAAAAATGGCCTTGACATACTTCACCTCTAGTGTTGATGTGATTTAGATGGCATTCCCCCTCTTCATCACAATCAACCGACTAGAATCTTGCTCTCTTACACATGCCATCATTTACCATTTGCTATATCATATCGATCTCCTGTCCAATCTTCAACACAAGTCAAACACTAACTTGTGTACCGGTGACTCCAATGTCCATTGTGTTGAATGGCATTCTTGTTAGAATAACCGGTGGACAATTGAGAGGGGGGGGTGAATCAGTTGTCAATAGATTATATTAATCAAACCACTTTATAACCTTTAACTGGAGCACATAAACATTAAATACTAGAATAGAAGAAATAGATACATGTAAGTAATAAAACTTAAGAGTGAAATAGAGAATCAACACAATGCAACCATACCACATGACACCATGATTTGTATGTGGAAAGCCTAGTAAAGGGAAAAACCATGGTGGGAAGCCTACCCACAGTCAAATAATACTTCTACATAAAGTATGTGATACAATAAGGGGCATGCACATGCAGGAAGGCACACTACCTAGAGCATACTACTCATTACAAAGGAATCTCACTAAATACAAAGAGGTTATAACTGCCTCAATATAATTGGACAACAATCCAGAAGAATGAACTTCCAATGATAGCATCTACCAGGCCTGATTAAAGTCCCAATTAAGCTCAATACTAGAGGCCTTTGACCTCATACATAAACCCAATTCGATCACCTATGATTGAACAAATCTCCTTCGTATATGATATTTCATTCCATGACCATGACCACCACGATCTACAATGAGATCTTACATCAATTTATACAAACCCTAAGGCCTAAACCAGTTAGTTTGGCCACCTAAAAGATACTACAATAAGATCATTACATTCAAGCATATTACAATGATATACCATGTTGGCTTTAGACCAAAACAACATCAACCAATCCATAAATCATCCCAGTAACATGTAGAGAACACTTAATAGCACGTTACATGATATCAGTCCATAACCTAGATAGGTACCAACCTAATTTGGGTCCACACACGCCAAAGTGATGACTCCAATCAATCAAGGCATGAACAAAGATCACCTTCTACATCCTGAATTCCATCTAGAAGCCGCACCAACACCACTTATGTATCATGTCAGAGATTCTCAGTAAAAGCTCTATCGGTAAAACCCTAAACCCTTACCAGTATAGGCTTATTAGAGTGTATGATAGCATCTAGTCATCAAGTCACTACCAACTGACCAAAACATACTCTAGAAACATCAAACCAAACATGTCGGTAGTATCCAATTGATAGTCCCTTCTGTTGGTAAGACTAGTTCTTCTACCAGTAACCAAAATTTGTTTGTCGGTAACCAATCATAATAGCTAGTGTTTACATCAATGCAACACATAATCAATTCCTTCATATTTACAACAATATCCCCCTTTGGAATTGATGGCAACACTAGATGTGGAAAATAAAACATCTAAGTGCCAAGAAATGCCAAAAATTTCTCATAGAAGATATAACAATGAAAAAATGAAAAATCCGAGCAACTTCCCCTGAGAAGTGCAATCCAATCTAAAATTGATCTGAATCTCTCCCATATGATACATTATGACATTATTTTTCACATATAACTTTCCCCCTTTGACATCAATGCCAAAGATATGACATAGATATCAAAATCCTATGAATCTCAAAGCTGACTACTCCCCTTGAGTAGTAGCACCACTACATCAATCTAGAGCAAAGGATAAAGTTGATGATACATATCGGACTGATGCTCTACTCCATCAATTAAGTTTCTTCCAGAGGGGTAGATACCCCTAACCTGGCTCTCAAATATTCAAATGATTCCTTAAACAATGGTTTAGTGAATCTATCTGCAATCTGCTCTTTAGTGTTCACATAAACCAATTTGACTTCCTTTTCCTCCACCTTTTCCTTCAGAAAGTTATATTTTATTGAAATTTGCTTAGTCTTAGAGTGAAATACTAGATTCTTAGATATGTCAATAGGTGCAGAGTTATCGCAATAGATAACTACTGGCTCACTGCAATTTACCTTGATATCCTTCAACATTTGCTTCATCCTGAGTGCAATTAGTTTCCTCTGCTACATATTCAGCTTCTGCAGTAGATAAAGAAATGCATGACTTTTTTTTGCTAATCCATGAACCCAATTTCTTTCCAAGAAGGAAAGATCAACCAGAAGTTCTCTTCCGGTTATCAGTATCTCCTGTCCAATCTGCATCTGTATATGCACATAAAGTGAAGTTATCATCTCTAGAGTACCATAAGCCATATTCTATTGTTCCTTGCAATTACCAGAAAATCCTCTTTACTGCAAATTCATAATTTTCTTTAGGATTACTTTAATGTCTTGAAAAAATACTTACTACATTCATAATATCCGGTCTAGACTGAGTTAGATATAACAAACCACCAATCATAGACTTATACCTTGTCGAATTTACCAGTACAGATGTGTCTTTGATAGATAATTTCTCACTTGTCACCATAGGAGTACTTACTGGTTTGGAATTATCCATACCAAACTTCTTCAACAATTCCCTTAGATACTTAGTTTGGCAGATAAAAATGCCTTTGTTAATTTGAGTAATCTGCAAACCTACAAAAAATCTTAATTCACCAGTCAGACATTTCAAATTCATTCTTCATATTATTAAAGAATTCCATGCATAATTTATCTTCACCTCCAAAAAAGATATCATCAACAAATACTTCAATAATTAGAATATCATCATCAATGATATTGTAATATAAATTACTATCAGCACTGCCTTTGGTAAAACCAAGCTTCAAAAGATATTTATCCAACCTTGCATACCAAGCTCTAGGAGCTTGTTTCAATCCATATAATGCTTTCCTTAACCTGCAAACCATATCTTTATCATTTGTCAGTGAAAACCCTTCAGGCTGCTCAATTTTTACTTCTTCCTCAAGTTAAACATTCAAAAATGCACATTTAACATCCATTTGATAGATCATATAGTTCTTGTATGCTACATAGGCAAGAAATAGTGTAACAACTTCAATTCTAGCTACTGGTGCAAATGTCTCACCATAATCAATTCCTTCCATTTCAGAATATCCTTTACAAACTAGTCTAGCCTTGTTTCTTAGAACTTGACCATCCTCATTTAGTTTATTTCTAAAAACCCATTTAGTTCCAATAACATTCTTATTTTTAAGCTGGGGAACTAAAGTCCAAGTCTTATTCTTCTCTATCTGATCTAATTCATCTTCCATAGTCTTTAACCAATATTTATCTTTACAAGCTTCAATAAAAGATTCTGGTTCAATTTGAGAAATAAGACATACCTCTTCATCTGCCAGTCTTCTTCTTTTCATAACTCCCTTGTTCTTGTCTCCAATAATTTGATCTTCAGAATGGTTTAATCTTACATACCTTGGTGTCTTCTGAACTTCAGGTTCTTTGTTCTGATCATCAGTCATAGTTGAATTTTCTGATTGTACTGGTGTAACTATCTCAGTGTCTTGTACCGGTTGAGGCATTGTTGTATTAGTTATGATCACTTCCACTATCGATTCTCTGTCATAAGATATATATTGATCACTATATTGCTCATCCACTTTCACATTTGTGCTCTCCAAAATTTTCTGTAATATTTTGTTATAACATCTATATGCTTTGCTCTGAATTGAATATCCAAGAAATATCCCTTCATCACATCTAAGATCAAACTTCCCAATTGAATCATCCCTTTTGATATAACATTTACTTCCAAAAATTATGAAATATTTAAGAGTAGGTGTATGTCCAAACCATAATTCATAAGGAGTCTTACCGGTTTCACCCTTGATATAAATTCTATTGAATGTGTAGGCTGTTGTACTCACTGTTTCTCTC
This sequence comes from Cryptomeria japonica, assembly GCF_030272615.1. Lineage (NCBI taxonomy): Eukaryota > Viridiplantae > Streptophyta > Pinopsida > Cupressales > Cupressaceae > Cryptomeria > Cryptomeria japonica. The sequence goes on along the minus strand of NC_081407.1, from coordinate 357,459,812 downwards.
CAGTAGATGTGAGGCAATTTGGCTTCCATCATCATGGTTCTTGTTGCATCCAAAATGGTTCTATTCTTCCCTTCCACTACTCCATTCTATTGAGGAATCCAAGGTGCAGATATATGTCTCCTAATTCCATTTATCTCACAATAACTATTAAATTCGGGAGATGTGAACTCACCACCTTGATTTGATCTCAGACATTTGATTTTTAATCAACTTTTTGTTTCCACCTTTTCTTTAAAGATCTTGAATTTCTCAAAAGCTTCAGACTTCTCCCTTAAAAATGTCACCCACATCATTCTAGAATAATAATCAATTATTAGCATGAAGTACCTATCACCTTGAAATCTTCTGGTCCTTGTTGGACCATATGAGTCAATATGAATCAAATCAAGCACATCATTAGATTTATCATGTATGCTCTTAAAAGAAGTTCTAACTTGTTTTCCCAATTGACATTCCTTACATATCGAATTATGAGGCTTTATAATCTTAAGTATATCTCTAACTACCTTTGTTGAATTGATCTTAACAATTCAATCAAAATTAACATGACACAACCTCTTATGCCATAACCAACTCTCATCAATATGAAAAATCAAACATGTCTTATCACCGGTGTTCAAGCGAAAGATATTACCTCCAATCTGAATACCGGTTGCAATCTCCAAGCCAGTTTTGTTAATGATTTTGCATTTTCTATCTTTGAGCTGAAGTTGGAATCCATTATCCACCAATTGACCAACACTTATAAGATTATGCTTTAAACCTTCTACATAATAGACATTATCAGTATTATGCTTGCCATCCAAATAAATAATACCTCTACCTTTGATCATACATGCTTTGTCAAACCCCAAATCTGACTTGACCACCATTATATTCTTGCAGGGATGGAAATTTTCTTTTATCTCCAGTCATATGATGTGAGAATACACTATCAATTACCCATTCATCATTGTCTTCAACTTTTGCTACTAGGGCCTTTTCTTCATTCTTGATAATCAGTTTCCGTTCATCTTCCTTTATAGCATAGAACACCCATTCCTTTCCATTTCCAAATCCACTAGCAGAGTCTTTTGCCGGTTCATCCTCTGAATTAGGAATGCCTTCCTCATCCGCTATGTAGCATAGTATGTTTTTCTTGAATCTATATTTGTTCTGGTTAGGCTTAAATGATTTCTTAACTCTTTCTTCAAATCTTGCATTCCTTTCAGGACATCTAGATGCAAAATGACCAATCTTATTACATGCAAAACATTTAAAAGGTGCTTTTCCTTCTTACTTACTTCTTGTCAGTCCTTTAAGTACTCTTCTAGAAAATAAGGCTTCAAGTTGCTCAAATTCTTCATCCTTTTTCCTCATATCTTCCAATTCTTTTTCATATAGGGCTTTCGAATCACTTTTGTCAATAGATGATGATGCATGAAAAGAAGGTTCAGACTTTGCAGCTCCAGAGGGTCCAAATTCTTTAAGCTCAAAAGAAGATAATTTACCAATCAGAATGTCTCTTTTAACTGAATAGTTTTTCATTGTTCTCAATTCATTAATTGTAGTAGCCTTCATCTTGTAAGCCAACGGATTTGAATTATTAGTTTCCATAGGATCTACCTCAAGTGGTTAAGCTTATGCAAAAGAGGGCCAAAGCTCTGATACCAATTGTTAGAATAACTAGTTGACAAATGAGAGGGGGGGGGGTGAATCAGTTGTCAATAGATTATATTAATCAAACCACTTTATAACATTTAACCGGAGCACATAAATATTAAATACTAGAATAGTAGAAATAGATATCGGTAAGCAATAAAACTTAAGAGTGAAATAGAGAATCAACACAATGCAACCATACCACATGCCACCATGATTTATAAATGGGAAACCTGGTAAAGGGAAAAACCATGGTCGGAAGCCTACCCACAGTCAAATAATACTTCTGCATAAAGTATGTGATACAATAAGGGGCCTGCACATGTGGGAAGGCACACTTCCTAGAGCATACTGCTCATTACAAAGGAGTCTCACTGACTACAAAGAGGTTATGACCACCTCAATATAATTGGACAACAATCTAGAAGAATGAACTACCAATGATAGCATCTACCATGCCTGATTATAGTCTCGGTTAAGCTCAATACTGGAGGCCTTTGACCTCTTACATAAACCCAATTCAATCACCTATGATCAACCAAATCTCCTTTGCATATGATATTTCATTCCATGACCATGACCATGACGATCTACAATGAGATCTTATATCAATTTATACAAACCCTAAGGCCTAAACCAATTAGGTCGGCCACTTAAAAGATATTACAATAAGATCATTACATTCAACCATATTACAATGATATACCATGTCAGCTTTAGACCAAAACAACATTAACCAATCCATAAATCATCCTAGTAACGTGTAGAGAACACTTAATAGCACGTTACATGATATCGGTCCATAACATGGATAGGTATCAGACCTAATTTGGGTCCACACATGCCAAAGTGACGACTCCAATCAGTCGAGGCATGAACAAAGATCACCTTCTGCATCCTGAATTCCATCTAGAAGCCGCACCAACACCACTTATGCATCCTGTCAAAGATTCTCAGTAAAAGCTTTTTTGGTAAAACCCTAAACCCTTACTGGTATAGGCTTACTAGAGTGTATGATAGAATCTGATCATCAAGTCAATACCAATTGACCAGAACGTACTCTAGAAACATCAAACTAAACAGATTCCATTGATCCAAACATGTCAATAGTATCCAACTGATAGTCCCTTCTACCGGTAACACTAGTTCTTCTACCAGTAACCAAAATCTATCTGTCGGTAACCAATCATTACAACTAGTGTTGACATCAATGACAAAACATCAATGCAACACATAATCAATTCCTTCATATTGCCAACAATTCTCTCCCTTACCGGTGACCTGCAATACTAGGTGACATCAAAGATGCCACATCTAGTATGCATCAATGACAGTGTTGCACATACATCTCTTATACTGATAGACATCTTATACCAGTTGACATCAATGACAACACAATGACAACAAGGTGTTCAGACAAGAAGAAGAGTTGTTGAAGATCAAGTTGAGTATTGTTTGATTTCAAATATTGAACTTAAGAATGTGAATGAAGCATGTAAAGATGAACTTTGGGTAAAAGTCATGGAAGAAGAAATGAATCAAATTGAAAACAATAATACATGGATTCTTGTTCCTAGACCTAAGAACAAAAATGCAATTGGAACTAAATGGGTCTTTTAGAAAAATTTGAATGAGCAAGGTGAAGTTGTTAGGAACAAAGCTAGACATGTTTGTAAAGGATATTCATAATTAGAAGGAATTAATTTGTAAGAGACTTTATCTTTGGTGGCAAGGATTGAAGATATTATATTATTTATTGCTTATGCTACTTACAAGAATTTCAAAGTCTACCAGATGGATGTCAAGTCAGAATTCTTGAATGGAGAATTGGAAGAAGAGGTTTACATAGAGCAATTAGATGGATTTCAATTGAATGATCAAGGAGATATAGTTTTCTGGTTGAAGAAAGTATTGTATGAATTGAAGCAAGCACCAAGAGCATGGTATGCCAGATTAGATAAGTATTTGCTAAAGCTAGGTTCAATAAAGGTAGTGTTGATAGTAATTTGTACTTGAAAATTGATAATGATAACGTTTTGATTGTTGAAGTTTTTGTTGATGATATTATTTTTGGAGGGGATGATAGTTTGCGCAAAGAGTTTGCTAATGAGATGCAAAATGAATTTGAAATGTCTATGATTGGAGAGATGAAATTATTCTTGGGATTGTAAATTAATCAGCTAGATAAAGGGATCTTTATATCTCAATCCAAGTATGTGAAAGAGTTGTTGAAAAAGTCAAGTTTAGAAGATACAAAACTAGTTGGAACTCCTATGGTGATCGGATGTAAGGACTAAGGATGATATTCTCCTAAGGAAAATTAGACTAGATACAAATCTATGATTGGTGGATTACTTTATGTGACTCATACTAGACCCGATATCATGGATGTCATTTGTCTTGTTGTTATATTTCAAGTCAATCCTAAGGAATCTCATGTTGTAGCTGTTAAAATAATTTTTCAGATATTTGAAAGGAACCGTTGATTTTGGTTTATGGTATCCTAAAGATGATGATTTTACTTTGAGTGATTTTACAAATGCTGATTGGGGAGGAGATGTGGATGATTAGAAGAGTACTAGTCATGGTGCATTTTTCTTGGGAAAAAGGTTGGTTTCTTGGTTGAGCAAAAAATAGAATTTTATTTTTCTATCTACTATAGAAATAGAATATATTGTTGTTGCTAAAAATTGTACTCATGTAGTATAGATGAAGCAGATGTTGAAAGATATAAGAATTGAGTATGATGAGACTATTGCTATCAATTGTGACAATTTAAGTGTTATCAATATTTTTAAGAATTTGGTGTTGCATTCATAGACTAAGCATATATCTATCAAGTTTCACTTTTTGAGAGACAAGGTAAATGAAAAGGAAGTTAGATTGGAGTATGTGCCTAAAAAGGAATAGATTGCAAACATCTTTATGAAGCCTTTGCGTAAGGATACTTTTGAGTATCTCAAAGAAAAGTTAGGGGTGATTTCCCCTCTCGATCCGAACTAAGATGCATTGGTATACATCAATCTAGTGCATTTCACAATCATATCTTAATGCTTGATACAATCACTAGACTTATAGAATCCATAGGAGGTGATTAAGACATGTCATTAAAGTGCATGAAATTCATCAAAATTGAAACATGGATATTTGAGGCATTCACATGTGGTCTTGCATCGTCTAGTTGTCTAGAGTTGCATACACGTTACCCAAGGTGCTCTGCCACTAGAATGTATCCCATCGTCTTGTAGTCTCCTTATCTCTAGAGCTCAAATTTCACCAAATTGGGAGGTACAAATGACCCATTTTTTCCCCTCTCCTCTCCTTTTATAGCCTTTTGAGGTGCCTAGATGGACGTGCACCCTCTCCTTGTTACATTGGTCACAGTCCTTTTTGTATTGTCATATTTGTATCTTGTGCATTTGACCTCCGATTTTCATTTTGTTTGAACCAGTGGCTTCATGTTATCATTGTCAATCAATTAGCCTCTTTTTTCAATTTTTTCAGTCAATTCCTCGAGGGGGCATACAGATACGTTGTTATTGTCTAGGGCATATTTCTTGATTGTTCTTTGAAACAATGCTCATAATCACATTGTCTCAAAGAGGGGCAAAATGTAGGCATCTAAAAATGGTCAACACTTGCAGTGTCATACTTTAACATGTTCACATGACCTTATTTTAGTGTTTCACACTTCCTAACCCTTTCTTCTATGTTGCACATTTGATCTTTATCATTTGTCGACATCTTGTCATTCTTTTGCATTTCTTCCCTACTCAATTCCAATTCTCTCGCGTTTGAATTATGTCTTGTCAATATTATTTTTGAAGTGCAATCAATGGTTGTGATCAATTTATCATGTCAATTAGACATCATCAATCCTAACTAGTGTCAAATTAGGGTTTTGTCCTAGATCTTTATCATTTTTCAATCAATTATCAATCATCCTTGATCAATTGTTAATCAATTTGGATCATTTTTTGATCTCTTTTAAATCATCAATTATCAGTTTTCTTATCAATTTTGATTGATTCATCACTAGTCCTTGTTAGCCTTCATCATGTCAACCTTCATCAAATCAACCTTTTTTTCAATCTTTGATCGATTTTTCATCGATCTCAATCAATTATCAATATTCATCAATTTTGGATCAATTAGTCATTAATCTTTTTTCATGTATCCTTTATCAATACAGTCCTTTTGTCATATTTGACTAATTTGTCATTGGTGTTTGTCAATCAATGTCATATCAATATCAAGTCTTTTCCATTTTTCCATTCAATAGTGACCCTTGTCATTTATTGGCTTTAATCATTTCAAGACCTAGTTCATTTCTAGTCTATCTCCTAGGGTTTAATCATTAGTTCATTTAATCCTTTACTAACACTTCCCTTTAGGATAAGTGAATTTATTCATTTATCCAAAGTGTCCCATGTCACGAAAATTAAACTGAATTATTTAATTGGCTAATTCTTCATCTTTTTTGTGAGCTAATTAAAAAATTAAATTATTAATTACTACCACCTAATTTCCTGATTAGTCTCAACCTGTCCATGATCACTCTCTAGTATAACAAGTTACCCCTCTACCATGGTGCAGTGAGTAGATAAGCATATGACCTAGGCTTATTGATGTCCACATCAACTAGAAATCCTATCATCCTTGTACATTTGATGTGCTTGAACATATAGACTTGTAGAATGGTACATGCCATCAAAATCTTCCATCCTCCAAAACCATAGCCTCCCAAGTTGTGGTAGAGATGGGCCAACATTCTTTGTCCCCATGCAAATACAATGCACTACTCCATTGCATGAATGGCATCATGCATGTGTCTGTCTCACTGATTGGGGCATATGGCTAGTTCTATTGTAGAAATCTTGAGTCTCCTCACAAGTGATATTGCAACAGTAGGATGAAGTAAGCATCGAATGAGAATCCAACCTCTTGTCTCTACATGTGTTGCTCTGCCAATACAATTGATCTACTCTCCTTAGGGAAATCAGTGTGTGATATTTTTGATATCTCACTATCTCCTCTAACTAGGATTTTGATAACGTGGTATACATCTTATAGGGTGATTGTCATCTCTCCCACCGGTTGGATGAATGTCAAGGTATCTTAATCCCATCTCTTCATCAAAGCCATAAGCATGGGTGCATGAAACTTGATGATAGGCATATTGCATATATACCACAAACCCACTAGCCTAATAAGTTGTTGATCCTCCATAGATAATCAAGGAATCTGGCTCCATAAATGTCAGTATGCGAGTCCAATAGTATGCCCCTACAGATATGGTAGTGCCTACAAAATCAAGAATCATGAATCAATAATCCATCTGCAATCCAACCTAAATAAATTATCATCTATAACATGATTCCATGCATGCCTTTGGTCACCCTTATTAGGGACCAGGGTGCCATAATGGGACCCCTAAACAAATCATCATCTATAACCTTGTTCAATGGGATGTCGTCGATCATGGACTACCAAAGGACCTCCATCTGTGTGGGCATCTCAGGTTGTCGTCATGATATTTTGTGCTACATTAGCTCCTCTCCTACACTTCAAGACAAAAAAGTGAATAATACAAATGAATAGTGTCATTTTCACTATTTAAAGTATAAATCCTCTTAAAACCCTAAGTTTGCATTTTTGCTTAATCATTCATATCTTGAGCTAGGGAACTCTAATTCTCACATCATTGGTTGCATTGGAATCGCGTCTTAGTTCTCTCTATTACCAGATGTTCCATAATGTCCTTCAATATTGTATCAAACTTTTTTGAGAGCATTTGTCATCACTTCTATTCATAATTTGGCATGGTAAACATGGTACCCTATTTCAACTCACTAATTAGCAAGCCAAAATAGGGGGGTATATAGCTACCCTTTAATTTCAACATCATTAGTAAGAATTTAGGTGATTTTGTGATTTCATCTAACAATGTGGTTTTGTAGGATGTGGTTCCTAATGTTGTATTGTAGCTACTATTGGGGGATTCATTTGATATATTATGGATATTATCCTTTTTGCCATGAATGTTTACTTTTATGTACTTTAGCTTGCATATGCACGCATTATCATATGACTAATAAAGTGGGGGCTAAAGGTAGCGTCTTTAATTGTACACCCTTAATTAGGGTTGTACAATTCTTTGCTTAGGTTATCACCCACCTTAGTTTGTTGGATTTTGAATTTTCAAGATTCCTTTAAGCATTTAATTATTAATTTAATTAAATCTAAAATCCTGTCTCATTAATCTACACATTATAAAATTGGATCCTTAACCTTAAGTGTGTTCCTTTTTATTTTATCTCTAATTAATTAATCATTAAGTGTTGATAAGGTCATATTTCAACCTTCAAGGCCTGATGTCACATATATAAACACCTTAGATTGTTGCACCAAGCTAGGATTAACTCTATAATCACAAAACCTTCCATCCCTAAATTTTTGGAAAAAAGTCGGCTGGACCATGGTGTGGCACTATGGTCCCAACTTTTTCTCCCTGAATTTTGAGATCATATTTTGGTGGTATTATAATGTTAAAATCTTGCTTTGTGTGAAAATATATCAATTTTAGGTCATCCTATGATCAAAAATAAAGTTAAGGTTTCATATATATATAACCATTCCTTTCCTCATTTGAAGGATCCAACAACTCTAGAAATTGAAGGAGCCTCTTGTGAAGTGAAAGTGAAGCTTCATATGAAGTATATAATGAGAAATTCAAGCATTCATCAAGTCTTCACCAACTATTTTCATCATCCATTGAAGCTTAGGATATATTGAAGAATAGTAAGGAGATCACTGACTGTTGATTGGCTTGTAAATCTTTCTTAGGGTTTGGTATTGTTTTATGTTATTTCAATATATCTATGTGAGTTTCAAATTACTTGTTTTTAGATTTGCATTATTGATTTAGATCCATAATTGCATTTTTAATTTCAAGCATTTACATTTACATTATGTTCATTTAGGGTTTTACTCCAAGCGTAGGGTATAACTCCAGTTTTGCATTCTAGCTCATTAGGATCTTACAAACACATTATATTCTAAGGCACACACACATTTCAATATTACATCAGCTATTTGTGGAGGTGGAAATAATAAAAACAAGGGGTGTGACTAAGAAAAAACCCTATATAGCCACCCAAAGAACATTTTTCAGGGTGCAGGTATAGATACAAAAATATGACGAAGTTGCGATCTTCTAAGAAACCAGAGTTCACAGTCATAGGCCTAGATATAGAAGAATGCCCAACATTCCTGGGAATAGAGCACCCAACACCCTAGTCCAAGACCAAGATTCCCAACACCCTGGTTCTCTACACTTTCTAACATATTTTGGTAGTTTGGCTTCTTAAGTCTTCAATTTGTAGTCCAGTACAGTGACTAAGACCAAGGCACTGGGCGCCTTGGTCCAAGTCAATTTTTGGTTACAAGTGCACATCTAAGTTTCATTACCTGTTCAATAATCTATATCTTAGTTTTAGATCATGTAGCATCCTAAAATTTCACCCCTTTGCAATTTTTACCACATTTGGGCCCATCACCTTAGTGTTCGCATCCTTATGCCTAATTAAAACCTGATTATGCCTTCTCCATGCAAATATAACTTCGTTTTCATCTCATGCACTACATGGCCCCTTAGTCCAACCCCAAAATAGGGTAGGACCAAGGCATGGGTCTCTAGTCCTCACTAGGACTAGGGTGCCATGCTCTGGTCCTCCTTAATTGGACCCTATTTTGGCCCCCTCTTGCCTTTTAAATTTTGAGTGAGAAATCTCTCCCTATTGCATCCTATGTTAGAAAATTAATGTATTTTTTGACAAGAACATATATAAGGACATCTTCCCCTCTAATTTTAGATATACCATGAAATTAGGATCACAAGTAATTAACTAATCTAGTGTCCAGGCATTGAAGCATTCATCATCAAGCATTTCTAGAGGTCTTCAAGGCTACATTATTCATTCATTTGCAAGCATGTGTGTGTATGTGTGATTAGGGTTTTATCATGTTCGTGCCATTTCATGCAACATATGTGATTACATTCAAGAAGCAAATCATCATTATCATTCATTACATATTTGAGGTATACCTTCCTATGATTTTATTTCAATATTTCCAATATTTTGTTCAAGGTTGATTCCAAACCAAGATTTGACTTAGGCAAACCCCTATTCCCAACCTATTTCCCTTTCTTTTTTGTGTGCAGGAAATAGGTTCGAAGTTGTACTCTTCATAATAAGAACTATTTGTATAGACGAATCAACCCTTTTTAGCATGCGAAAAAGTAGCAAGACCAAGACAATGGGCACACTGGTCCCGACATTTTTGGATATTTTTGAGGATCGGATCCGAATCAATATGCAATGCTCAAATACAGGTGCATGCAAAAATTTGAGGACTGTAGCTCACTATTTCCACATTTTTACCTTCATTTCTAGCAATTTTCCCTAATTTCAACATTTCAACTCACAAAAGAGGGTCAATAAATTCACACACCCCTTAAATACATTTAATATTCAGTCTCTATCACTCTTCATTTAGGATTGGACCTATTGGATTCATCATATTTTCATGAACCTAATGTAAATAAAACACATAACCTTCTAAATACTAAATGGATTTAAGGGGCGTGTGAATTTATTGACCCTCTTTTGTGAGTTGAAATCCTAAAATTAGGGAAAATTTCTATAAATGAAGGTAAAAATGCAAAAACAATGAGCTACAGACGTCAAATTTTTGCATGCACCTGGATCTAAGTAGTATATGCAGATTTGGATTTGATCCTTGAAAAAGCTCCAAAAATGTCAGGACCAATGTGCCCATCACAATGGGCCTCCTACTTTTTGGACGCCAAAGATGGTTGATTTGTCTCTCCAAATAGTGCCTATTCTGAAGAGTACAACTTCATACTTGTTTCCTACACATAGAAACAAAGGGAAATAGGTTGCCAATAGGGGTTTTCCTAAGTCAAACCCCAGTCTGGAATCAACCTTGAATGAAATATTGTAAATATTGAAATAATTTGATAGGAAGGTGTTGGTGTAATTAATTATTCATGTTGGATATTATTATACCTTATTTAAGTTTACTTAGGATAATGCATTTCATAGTAGTTTGGGTATGAGACACTTGGGTGTTTGTGCCACATTGGGATAGTGTGTGTAGGAGACTTTCCACCTTTTGTGGTCTTATCTTGTTGTTACATTCCACATTCGGTGGGTGATCCACCTCATGTGGAATATTATATTGTTTCTCCTACCTACCCCTACTTATCCCTACCTACCCTTGTTTCTTATTGAGCCACATGTTATGTTTGTGTGCTCACATATCCATATAGCCTTACCTATATAATCAAGCTCATATTCATTGTATGTTAACAACAATTGATCATTTACCTATTGATGAGAATACAATTTATTCTTGTCCTATATTTTGTCTCTTTATTTTGTAATTTTCATTGAGCTCTTGATCTTGGCAAAATCTCACATGGTATCAGAGCCATTAGAGCATCATTGATTTGTCTTTGAGAAGCATTGTTGAAGGTTTACATTTTTAGAGTTGAGGAGCAGCATCTTCTAAAGGTGCCCTAGACCAGAACTGACCTGACCATTGCATCTGGGTGGCCGTTTCCATGAATTTTGACTACAAATTTACCTCTATTCGAGCTCGTGGCATCACTATTTTGGCTTTTGTGATTTGTAGTCAACTTCCATCTATCCACGGGGTGCATTAAGCTCTGGTAGGTGTGACTTCATTGTTCTAAGGAACTTTGTTCTTAGCCTGTAGTGTTATTAGATCAGGCCTATTGGTAGATATCAAACACAGTGGCACCAATATTTTTTTGCAACGGGCAGATCCATTTGATCAATCTTGTAGCCCACACTCATAGTGCCCTTGATCAGAGATCTATCTGCATAGGCTCGTAACTGCATACCATCATTCACTATCTGGTTAGATTTCAAACCATTAGAAGGCACATCATTTTATTGATTGCATTAGGCCCGTGGATTGTCCATTGCTTGTTCAAAGCTTTTGACCTTTTTTTTGTGATTGGGCTTATATGTGATGGATAGCTTTGTTCTTGCTTGGAGATAGTCAAAATTTATTAGTAAGGTTGCATGTTTCTGATTCTTCTTTTCCACGTATGAAGTTTTTAGAATTTTATGGAGTATGGTGTGGGTGGGTGAGGCCCCATGTGGCCCCCACATTCTTTTTTAATTTATTTTCTTAAAAAGTTTTTTTTAATGAAACTTTTAGAAGATAAAAGATTTTCTTTATTCCACAAGGAATATGCTATAGTTCTTGGAATATTCTCTTCTTATGTAATTCTGACATTAGCCTATGTAAGGTTTTTTGGGCCCCCTCTTCATTTTCCTTTTTAGTCTAATAGGCAGTTTTCAAATCCCCATATCTTGATCATACGATCTCATTTTTTGGTGAATTTTTTTTATTTGGGGTAGAAGTTCATTCTCTATCCAATGGTGTAGGTGGTTTCTCATTTTTACACATGGATTTTTTAGAAAATTCACTTTTTCATAGTTGTAGCTGAGCAATCCCCATTTTTGCAACTTCTAGGACTTCATTTGGGCTCATATGAACTCCTTTTCAAGTGTCATTTTTTTGAAAGTGCATCATTTTTCATCTACTTTCATAATATGCTATCAGTTTGCAGTGATTTTGAGTAGAAATTTAGTTTCATCATATGGTCATGTTTTTTGCCAATTTGGCACTTATATTGCATAGATCTATCTTTCTGGTCTTTTGCATTGTAGTTCTTAGCCTATTGGGGTAGTTGTAAAACAAAATCAGAAGTCCACCTTGCCATTGTTTTCAAGTGGCCTATTGTACATGCACTACATATAAAGTGCCAAAATCATCATGTTTGGGGGCAGGGAACTTTGATTTAGTGAATTTGGGAGGTGTCTCTTGTGATTTTGTTCTCTTGTGTTCCTTCCTTTTGCTTATATGGGTTCTCCTAAGTTTCCTCTTTTAACTCCTCATAATTATGCTACTTGGAAAATTGATGCATGGAGTAAACTTATGGAAAAAAGACTAACTCATTATGTTGATGGAAGTATTTTTGCTTCCGCTGATCCTGTTGCTCACTTAGATTGGCTCACTAGAAATATCATGGCAATTGGTACCTTAATAAAGTATGTATCAAAGGATCTCATCTTTCAAATTGAAAAATGTACCTTAATTAAGGATGCTTGGAAAAAGTTTCAAAACTTGTATGGTCAAGTTGATGAGATTAGGGGATATTAGATTGATAGTGATCTCACCATGTTAGATCCCAAGAACTTTGATACTATACAAGATTATGTCACTAAGGCAAAAGAGTTGAGGGAACAATTCAAGGATTGTGGAATTAGTAAGAAGGATACTCAATTGATCTTCAATTTGACGGGCAAACTTCCACAAGAATATGCAGCATTTGTTTATGGTTTCCATACCCATAGGATGACAATGGGTTCACGCTACACAATGCCTACATTTGATTCTTTCACCAAAATGTTGATAATGGAACAAGCTAATTTGATAAGCATGGGCATTCTTAAGACTTCTAAGTCTCAAGCATTAGTGGCAAATCAAGGGAATAAAGAAAATCAAGGAAAGGACAACTCAAACAGGAAAAAATGGCAATAAAATCCTAAGGACAAAGCACCACCTTCTCCACAACAAGGAGATTCATCCTCTTCCAAGAAGGACAATTCAACAAAGAAGGAGAGACCTACTTGTGCCTATTGTAAAAAGGTTGGTCATGAGGAGCATTGTTGCCATTCTAAGAAGATTGATGATCTCACACACATCCTCAAAAAGCGCAACATTGATTTCCCTCTTGCCTACAAGAAGGAGGATTCATCACCTTCCACTTCCTCACATTCAAAAGGGAAAGGGAAAGCTCTTTGTGCTACTACAAGTCATGATTCAGGTAGATGTCTTCTAGATTTAGGGGCTTCTCATCATATGGCATCTTCACAGTCTATATTTTCTACATTTGAGCCTTGCACCATGTCGTAGATTTTGATGGGCAATCATATATATATGGATGTGATTGGGAAAGGAACTATTGTCATTGAAGATAACTCCTTCAATGATGTGTTGTGTGTACCCCACTTAACAAACAATCTTCTTTCCATCTATCAAATCACACATGGGGAAACTAAGAGAATTGTGGAGTTCGCACCTGAGTTAGTTTTCATTAGAGACTTGGAGACTAGAGCTATCATTGACACTGGGGTGGTTGATCATGCATCTCGGTTATACTCCTTTTCATATTTTGTTGATGAGGATGATTTTACATATGATGATTCTTCACATGATGATTCTACATATGATGATTTAGATTTTGAGAACTTTGGGTACTTGAACTTGGGGATTCTCACATGTGACCCCATTCTTGAACCTTACATTTCATCTCCTCCTGTTGATATCACATCACCTCTTGCACCTAATGATGTGGATGATGCAACACTTTTTCCTTCTTGTGATTTAGTGTAGCAAGATATATCTTGTCTTCCAGCTTCAGTTTCGTGGGATGACTACTTGACAGACATTGCAGGTTTGTTTGTGGAGTCTTACATTGTAGATTTGGGAGACATCATTAATGGCATTCATCTTCTCTTTGATGAAGATTATCCTTCTTCGATTAATGTGAGGGAACACTCCGACCCTCTTATTCATTCTCTACATGATCATTCTTTTGAGGTTGACATGATTGTGGATACTTATGTACAACAGTTGGAGGAGGTCTCTTTATCCTTTGAGGAGACATGTGAGTCTTTGGGACTTGTTCTACATTCATCTCCACTAGATGTTGGAGTGCCTTTTTCAATAGTGTAGAGTAGTTCACCACCTTTGGAGGGGGTATCTTTCAGCATCAACATGGAGACACTTGAGCAGTTTTTGAAGACTTCATCATCATGGTTTTTTCCTACATCTTCATGATTAGGGAGACTTCATGGATACACCTTTGGTTTTATTTCTTCCTAAGGGGAGGAACATTGTTCAACATTCATGGAGTAGTTTCTTCATTCATTCTTGAGCTTCTACCATTGGTGCAGATTCTATATTGAGGGGGGCCTACCTCGCTTCTCTTCTTCTCTCATATGGGGGGCACTTTTTCCTCACATGGGGTTTTGTTCCTCTCACACTTCTATGAGAGTTCTCTTGTATTATTTTCATCTCTCTTTTGGGGGAGTTTTTTTTCCCATTGGGTTTTTATCTCTTTCTCCACTTTATGAGAGATTTCATTGCATTGGTTTGCATGCATTTGCATTTGTACATGGGTACCTAACATGGCCATGTATTCGGGACCCATCTTGCATTGCTTAATTGCATTGTAGACTTAAGTGCATTCCCCTAAGTTGCACTTAAGGGGGGTGTTGGTGTAATTAATTATTCACAATGGATATTATTATACCTTACTTAAGTTTACTTAGGATAATGCATCTCATAGTAATTTGGGTATGAGACACTTGCGTGTTTGTGCCCCATTGGGATAGTATGTGTAGGAGACTTTCCACCTTTTGTGGTCTTATCTTGTTGTTACATTCCACATTCGGTGGATGATCCACCTCATGTGGAATATTATATTGTTTCTCCTACCTACCCTTGTTTCTTATTAAGCCACATGTCATGTTTGTGTTCTCACATATCCATATAGCCTTTCCTATATAAGAAGGCTCATATTCATTGTATGTTAACAATAATTAATCATTTATCTATTGATGAGAATACAGTTTAATCTTGTCCTATATTTTGTCTCTCTATTTTGTACTTTTCATTGATCTCTTAATCTTGGCAAAATCTCACAAAAGGAATACCTTAGATCTGGAATGAATGATAATGATGCTTTTCTTTTTTAATGTAATCACATATATTGTATAAAATCACATGAACATGAAAAAAACCTAATCACACACACACGTGCTCACAAATGAATGATGTAATGATGCTCCACAATTGATGAATGAATAATGCAGCCTTGAAGACCTCTAAAAATACTTGATGATGAATGCTTCAATGCTTGAACACTTGATTGCTTGATTACTTGTGATCCAAATTTTTTCTTATATATAAAATGAGAGGGGAAGACCTCCTTATATATGTGCCTATTGAAAATGCATTAATTTTTTTACATAGGCCGATACAGGGAGAGATTTCCTACACAAATTTGAAGAGGCAAGAGGGGGTGAAAATAGGGCCCAATTAGGGATCACCAGTGCATGGTGCCCTGGTCCCAATGAGGACAAGAGTACCACGTCCTGGTCCTACACTATTTTGGCATTGGATTAAGGGGCCATGCAGTGCATGAGATTAAAAATAAAGTTATATTTACATGGAAAAGACATAATCAGATCTTAATTAGGTGTAGGGATGTGAACACTAAGGTCAGGGCCCCTAATGTAGTTAAAATTGAAAAGGGGTGCAATTTTAGGATGCTACATTTATCCCCCACTTTAGCTAGAGTATGAGCTTACACAAACGAAAGAGAGATGAAGAGGATGAATATGGAGCAAGATCATAAGAAGTATAAGACATTAAAAATTAGATGTAATGAAAAATACAATCAAGCATTCAAGCATTCAAGCATTTAGGATTCACCAAAATGTAAGGGTCAAAAATTTAGGGCTTCCACAAATAGATGTATGAAAACCCATAATTTTTTCTTGGGTTGACCATTACATTCAAAAGAGGGAGAATCCTATAGATTCAGTCAAAAATCAATAAAGATTAAGACTAAATACTAATTGGATTAATTTAAGGGGTCTCCTCTTTTATAAGTTGAAATGTTAAATTAAGTTAAAATGTTAAAAAGTGAAGGTAAAACTAAGAAAATAGTGAGCTACAAATGCAATATTTTCACACACCTAGATCTGTGCAAAATATGTAGATTTAGATCTGATCCTTGAAAAAGCTCCAAAAATATCGAGACCGGTGTGCCCATCACCCCTGTCCTCTTACTTTTTAAATTCCAAAGAGGGTTGATTCGTCTTTGCAAATAGTGCCTATTCTGAGGAGTACAACTTCGTACCTCTTTCCTACACACAAAAAGAAAGGGAAATAGGTTGGGAATAGGGGTTTGCTTAAGTAAAACCTTGGTTTAGGAATTAACCCTTTGATAAAAATTTTGTAAATACTAAAATAAATAATGGAAGGATATACCTTAGATCTTAAATGAATGATAATGATGTTTTTCTTCTTGAATATAATCACATATGTATGAAATAGCATGAACATGACAAAACCCTAATATCACACACATGCTTGCAAAATGAATGATGTAATAATGCTCCACAATTGATGAACGAAGAATGTAGCCTTGAAGACCTTTGTAAATAATTGATGATGAATGCTTAAATTCTTGAACACGGGATTGCTTGATTGTACTTGTGATCCCAATTTCGTCATATATCTAAAATGAGAGAGGAAGACTTCCTTATATGTGCCTGTCAAAAAATGCATTAATTTTCTGACATAGGCTGACACAAGGAGAGATTTACCGCTCAAATTTGAAGAGGCAAGAGGGGGCCAAAATAGGCCCCAATTAAGGAGGACTAGAGTGTGGCGTTGTTGGCATATGTGAAGAGTTTGATGACATGATGGTTTATGTTGTCATTGATGTCAATATGCTGAAGTATGAACCAATATATTGAAGTAAGAAAAGTGGCAAGAGAACTGGTATGATGGTATGAAGTGAACCAGTATGATGGTATGAACCGATATATGTGAAAAGGTGAACCAGTATGTTGGAATGTGAACCGGTATATGCAAAGTTTGTATCGGGGTTTCATTTGATATGACTACCAATTGGTAGTCTCAGCTTCAGGGTTTCTAGTTGATGCATTCCAAGTCTGTGCGATTCGACCAATGACATCCTATGATGACTTAGCATTGAAATGAAGATTAGATCGTGTTTCCATGTCAGCCTTGTGCACGTGAAGAATTTCCTTGAGGATCTTGCATGAATAAGATTGATTCTATCTACCTCAGGAATGTGCAAAATCCTAGTAAATGGTGGAGAGCACATGATGGGTTATCAGCTTCCAGAAGCGGTGAAGAACAGACAATGGAGAACATCTTGAGATTTGTTTGAGATTGTTTTACTCCATGTAATGTGATTAAACGGTCAGGATTGGGCTGACTGTATTATTAACCTAGATGCTTAGGTTTTAGGTTTTGGCTACCGACCTAATCATTGTCTATAAGGTCGATGATGATTCTCATTTGAAGTTGTTGGCAAATGATTGTATGTGAGGTGATTCTTGTGAGACCAGAGAAGTGAGTAAATACCTATAGAGTGTAATTGCAAATGTAAAGGAACTAAAGTGGATCTACCTTAGTATTAAGTGTTGTTATCATATCAGTGTCTTACCTATTGACTTCTAACCATTTTAGCAGTTGGAAAATCCCTTTACCGTGTAGCTTTAACAGGATTTTTGTAAATCCTTTAATAGGGTGACTCAAAATCATTGAGTTCTTCAAATCCTCTGGTGAGGTAACCTTTAACAGGGTTTTAACCTTTAACCGGGTATGTAGCCATCCCTTAACCGGGTGATCCCTAGCAGGATCGGTTCCTAGCAGAACCTGTTGTAAAGTCTTTAACTGGACTAGGCTCCTAACAAAGCAAACTTTAGAAGAGTTCAAGAACAACTTGTGGGTATTCATCCCCACCGTGGTTTTTCCCAGTTGGGTTTCCATGTGAAAAATAAGTGTGTCATGGGTTATTCTTTTTCATGTGATGTTTTACTGTTTTTTGTTAAGCGGTAATGCATGTTGATCCAGTGGTCATTATATTTGTGATGTATTACTTGTTTAAGTATATGGGTGAAGTTGAGATGAGATGTTAGGTCTGAAGATGATCTAGATGAACCAGTTTATGACTTTTATAGTCACTGTGTTTTACCGGCATTGCCCTGATTTAGATCAGTGATGTTGTTTACTAGTTAATGCAGTCCTTGCAGTTGAAATTATTGAAGAATTTTTTGTCTATACTGATTCACCCCCCCTCTCAGTATCTGTTGGGTATTTACTATTCATCATTATTCATCAGGCGCCATGGTCCCAGTGAGGAGTAGGGCATCCTACCCTATTTTGGGGTTGGAGTAAGGGGATATGTCAAGGATAAAGTGGAAACAAGGCCCTATTTGCATTATGAAGGCATAATTAGGCCTTAACTAAGAATAGGGATGTGAAGACTAAGGTGAGGACCCCAAATGCAGTCAAAATTGCAAAGGGGTGCAATTTTAGGAAGCTACATTTAGCCCCCACTTGGGCGAGAGTATGAGCTTACGTAAATACTCACGGTAAAGTAGAAGAAAGAGGAATGAAGAGGAGGAATGCAGAGCAAGATCACAAGGAGTATAAGACATCACTAATTTTGAGGAACCAAGCCCCCAATCTTAGTATCTTAACTCATTCAATCATATGCAAGGGCACACAAAAACAAGACAAACTCAAAAAAGACATGAAAAATGTAATGATGAAAAATTTAGGGTTCACAATTAGATTTATGAAAATCGATCACAATAATTTTGAATCATCATTACATTTTGGTAAACCATTGTACAACTTTGACCGCATTGGGTTCCTACCTTAGTGTTTGCGCCCCTTAGCCTGATTGGGACCTAATTATGCTTATGCACATCAAGAATTACATCATTTTTTACTTGTTCTATGTATTTTGCATCTTTTCCTAGCCCTAAAAAGGGGTAGGACCAGGGGGCCATGCCCTGGTCCCCCCTAAATTTGGCCCCATTTGACCCTTAGGTCCTATTTCAAAATTGAGCAGGAAATCTCTCCTCATGTTGGCCTTTGTTGGAAAATTAATGCATTTTTCAATGGACAAGTATATATGGAGGTTTTCGCCTCTCATTTGATAATCAATCAATAATCTAACAGATACATACATGAAATCCGAGCATTCAACAGTAATTGAGCATTAATCAGACTTCCTTCAAGCCTTGGAGCAATAATAATGTCAAGATTCAATAATTAAAGTAGGCATAATTCATCTTATTTTGTTGAAGAATTCATCAAGCCCTAATTCCATGTTGACACAAACAAAACTTCACAAGGAGTTATATCACTTGATTTTCAGCATCTCCCTCAAAAGGAGAATCTTCCATTACAACAATTTCAATTATCTTTGTCTCAATTTCATGGTTAATTCTAAAACTAGGGTTTTACCTAAGGAAATCCCCTATTCCCAACCTATTCCCCTTTCTTTCTGTGTGCAAGAAATAGGTAAGGAGATGTATTGTTCAAAATCAGCACTATTTGCATAGATGAATCATCCCTCTTTGGCATGCAAAAAAGTAGGAGGACCAAGGTGACAGGCACACCGGTCTCAACATTTTTGGAGCTTTTTCAAGGATCAAATCTAAATCTACATATTTTGTTCATGTCCAAGTGCATGCAAAAATCCCACATCTATAGCTCATTGTTTTCTCAGTTTTACCTTCATTTTTCAGCACTTTACCTTAATTTAGCATTTCATCTCACAAAAGAGAAGACCCCTTAAATCAATCTAATTAGTATTTAGTCTTAATCTTTCCTAAATTTTTATTGAATCTATTGGATTCTCCCTATTTTGATTGTAATGGTCAACCCAAGAAAAATTTAGGGTTCACAATTAGATGATATGGAGCAAGATCACAAGGAGTATAAGGGTTTTCATCCCTCTAATGGTCGAAACCCTAATTTTTCACCATCACATTTTGGTGAACCCAACTCCTTACACCTTTAATTCTGATTTATGTTCTCAGATTTGATTGTTTATGCAATTTAAAATTCAAGTTTTCATTTACAAGTTTGATTTCCTTACAAATTTTAAAAAATTAGAGGTTAATTTCAATAAAACCCTAATTTTTAAATTCAAAATTGAGCTTGTGAAGTGCTTAATTTGGATTAATTATTTCAGATCTGAGTTTTTTTCAATTCCAAAATTCAAGTTTTCACCTACAAGGCAAATTTCAAATTTCAACTTTAAATTATAGTGGTTAATTTCAAAAACCCTAATTTAAAAAAATTTAAAAAAAATTGAACTTGTGGGTTGTTTAAATATTGAATTTATCATTTTAGGGTTGCCTCAAATTCAAAATTGCAATCTTGGATCAAATTTCAAATTTAAATTTTAAAATTAAGTGGTTAATTGAAAGAGACCTAATTTTTAAATTTAAATTAGTTGCCCAATTTTGGATTGATTATTTTAATTCCCAAATTTCAACCTTAGATCTAAATTTGAATTTAAATTTGAGAATTAAGAGGTTATTTTTACAAAGCCCTAATTTTAAATTTAAATTTCCTAAGAGGTTGCATTATTTTTCACAATTATTATTTTTGCTTAATTAAACAATTATTTTTACAAAAAAATTGTATTGTTTAATTATTTCATTTCAAATTTCAAAATTCAAATTTAAAATTTCAAGTTTCAAAATTCTCATTTTTAAATTTTTCAAAATTTAAATTTAAAATTCAAATTTGTGGGTCTTATCAATTTGTATAAATAAAGAGGTTTTATTTATAAAACCCTAATTTATTTTTATTAATTTTCCTAGATCTAAATTTAAATATTCATCATGGATTTTATTTATTTGCTATTTCACATATGAATACATTTCTTTTTACCTACATTTATTATAATCATGTGTCGAATAATAGCTTCTTTCACTTCATGTTACATCTTTTCATTCATAGCACTTGGACATTGTGTTTTTAGGGTTTCCAAGTTGCTTCCTTTGCATCAATTAGATCTCAAAGATTTCATATATCATGTGTGTTGTGTTATGGTGATGTATTGGGGAAAATGCATTTCATACATAAATCACCTCAAAGCTTTAATAGATCCCAATCCTAGAGATGTTAATGGAAAACCCAACACTTTTACCTCTCCTAAGGTATCTAATGAGAATGAAGATCAAGATAATTTTCCTATCAATGATATCTCCAATTGAGAGAAATCATTGAAGAGAAACATGGCCCCATCTTCTTCTCATATGCATACCCTAGTGCAAGGGGGGCAAAATCAAAATATTGGTGTTTCCATCTCTCTAGATCCTCCTTATTCTCCTAGAGCCTATCTTAATCATCAAAACATTTGTAGATAAAATGATGTTATGCATTTCATTCATGATCTCTTTCCCCACATAACATTAAGTAAATATGAGTTCTTAGATGATAACGATCTTCTTTCCCAATCTACCAAAGAGGATATGCATGATGAAAGAAAGGAAACTCCTCCTCCACAAGATATTCCTTCTTCATCTACTAATCCTTTCATTCCTTCTAAACATTCTTACACTATAAAATTCAAATAAATTTATTATAATGTTCCTCTGCCTTATCAATCAAAATATTCTTATAGGAATGACTTTAACATAATATCAAAACAAGGTTTTAGAGGACAAGGACTTGGAAAAGTTGAACAAGCAATTTGAGTCCATATAAATCCTCCTGCACAAATTACAACAAAAGTCCTAGTAAATGACAATAAATCTCCTATGGATGACCTCCTTAGGATTCAAGACTTCAAAGATCATCTTACAAGACAATAAGACATTTGTTCCTGTAAAAGTGCTTCTTTTCCAAAAACTCCTTTTTGTTAATTTCATCAAACTCACAACCATCATGCTAATGATTGTCCTGATTTTCAAAATGCAATGAAAAAATTATTGATAGTGGTAAAGTTAAAATAATTGATGACAATCCTTCTTCTAATAATAACTCTTGTCCTTAATATCAAAATAATAAGCCTACACCTATTGATGATCAAGAAAAATTGGCAACTAGAATCTTTTGAAAATTGAAGTATGACAAGAATGTTGTTTTTCCTTTTGTGAAGTTTAGCACTAAGCATAAAGAAGGTAGTCAGCATTGCCTTTTTCATCATGGTGGATCTCATTCTCTTAGAAAGTGTAAAGCATTTAAGTAATTTTTTAAATAACAATATGATCATGCTCGTATGTCTTTCAAAAGATCTTGCTCTCTTTCTTGGTGAAAAGGTAGTGCCTTAGCACTCCTTTCCCCTCATGTTTCTCCTCACCCTATGACACAAGTAGTTAACTTAATGTTAGGCCCAATATGGAAAGCTAATATACTGAGAGGGGAGGGGTGAATCAGTACTCCAAAACTTTTCTTGAATAATAAATTTACTGTTATGCATAAATAGAATAGTGCAGTAACATAAAATAAAGTTAAAACAAATAGATAACAATCATACATGATTCACTCCACAACACATATATTTTGGTTGCGTAGAAACTCTTGGTTAGAGAGAAAAACTGCGGTGGGGATGGCACCTACAAGTTCACTACTGGAATAATAAAGAGTCCTCAGTTAGAGCTACATATTAGCTATTTCTGATAGCTTACCTTGTTAGGAGTAACAAGATCTATTAGATCTACCTTTCTAAAGGATTTTACAACACTTAATCTAAATGTTGCACCTAGTTAGAGGCTTTACAATTTATAGACTTGATTAGAGTCTTTTGCCCTGTTAAAGGTTTCTCTTTCAACTTCACAATATTACAAAAAAATCATTACAAATATCTGCAACTTTACATCTGAAATGTTATAGCAGATTCTATGTGCTTAGAATAGATTACCTTTCTTATAGCATACCTTGGTAACCCATATAGTAACTTGGTAAACCCTTCTATTTACTCTATTCTTTGACTGTTCTCTGAAAACCTTCTCGGTGACCTTTGTGTCTCTGTAACAGTCTTCTTACACTCATGCACACACCTTTAACTCATGTTGTATAAATAGATCTCTCAAGATGGTGATCTAATTCATTACTTCGATCTTACAAACATGATTCCTTGAATGAATAACTATACAAAATATTTGATTGGTTAGATTGATCTCAAAATCATACACAATCTCTTAGTGCAATTTCCAATGTGATAATGGTTAGATGTGCCTCGATCTTGTAACACATTTTCATATGCATGTCCAAGTTCAATGAATCTGGTAACACGTTTCACTCAGTTTATATCAACTCAGTGTGTCATCTTTTCTTCTCAGTAGACACAAAAATATACTTGGTAGACAGCTCGGTGTATACTGCGTTCTGTGACTACTTTCCTTTGTAATCGACTAGACTGTGCATACCGACTTCTCTATGTATACCGACTACATGATTCGGTAGTGTTAACTGACTAGAGTATATAGTATGACTTTGAATATAAAAACTAATGGAAATTTGATAAGTAGTAACAATCACCCCTTTTGACATTAGTTGAGATGTTTGACAAAAACTACTTTCAAAGTCATAACTCAAAAATCTATATACTTTGCAAAATGACTATACTTGACAGCATATACAATAGTCAATGAAATAGTATATTCAGATATACTCCCCTTATCATTATATTGTACATAACTCTAATTTTGCATGCTCAGTTTTCTACTTGTGTGCTCTTGCTTACTGTCCTTGGATACTCTACATACTCTGCTCGGTATACTCCCCTATTGTCTTCAAAATCTGAATCACTTTAACATCCTTATAATAAAATGATTGAACTCTGTGCAGAAGAGATATCAAAGGGAAGGAAACTCTTAGGACAACATATGACAAGGTTTGATTTAACATTCTACACTTTGGACTTACTCAGAGTCCAGGTGGGTATACCTTTGTGAACTAAATTCACACTTTCAAAAGATAAATCCATAGCAAACCAGTACAAAAAACTAGTGGATCTAATCACCTTGAAACTAAATGAAATGAAGGAATGAAAATTATACTCATATTTAGTATTTTGAACTACAAAACATGTAATAAACAACTTTGATCTATAACCGTGCCTTATCCAAGGTCATGGAGTCATCTAAATTCAAACAATACTCCCCAAACAAAATATATTTACACATCCCATTGGCTCGGCTTCTGTTAATCCTTATATTTTCCAGACATACATGAGAATTTATGCATACCAAATCAAACTATGCTCATTAAGATTCAAAATATCTTACAAAGAATTTACTGGTAGAAGTGATCCCTGCATATTTAATTTCCCTCCTAAAAAGAAAAGCTAGCGAACACATCTACTGAAAATTGCCTTACAACCCCTATTCAACCAAAATAACCCTGGATTATTCAGAATGAAATAGTCAACAATTGCAAGAACATTCAAAGATGACACAAAGTTTTACTTAAAACCGATGGTCTGTATATTGATATATTCTTCAAGAAAGTATCACAAAAACTTTTGAATATTCTCCATTAAACTTCGAAAAGCTCTGATAAATTTCTGCAGTGTTTTCTTACAATTCTTTGTGATCAGATTACTCTTAGTCCTCATATCCATTTATAACAATATGGATGCACATAGCTTTGGAATTTCCTAGGAGAATTTGTTACAATCATTTCTCTTCCAAAAGAAGTTACAAAGCCTTTTACAAAAACAGTTACGAGTCCTTTTCGACCTCTGCAGCTTCTTCAACTTGTTGTCTGGTTGCAACCTCTTCTAACTGTTCAGGAGGGCCCTCTAACTGCTCTACATCCTAGATGGAATATTTTGTTGTCCATTCATTGTACACATCATCAGTTGGCCACGCGAAATTAATCACTTTTGTCTTAGCCTTGGTCAACCTTTTCCAGGAATTTCTCATCTTGTTGACCTCTGAATTAAGAAAACCATAATGAGATTTGATTTTCTCTATCTCCTGAATTGTCACAACAAAGAAGGAAGTATCATCTAGATCAACAATTCCTTTAATTCTGGCTGACAGTTTGGCCTCTAATTCCTTGAGCCACACTTGTTTGTCCTTCAGTTGATCTAGGCTAGAAAAAACTCCTGGGACCAACTCAAAAACCTGATCAACATACTCCTTTTTGTACAAGTTAATTTTTCTATCAGCATTGTCCACCCCATTTGCTAATTTTACTAGGTCTTTGGTGGTGTCACAAGAGGATTTGATGATAGGATTGGCCCCTGCTTCATCATAAGATGCACAAATAAGCTCCAAGTCCTACTCTCTAGGCCTCCATTTGTCAAAAATAGGTGTCAAAATGCCATTATTTCCATTGAGCTCATTCCACATATCCAAAACCTTACTTATATTATTATATAGCAGCGAGGCATTCATTGTATCTGCAAAACTTGAAACAGTAGCCCTTACTTTATCCTCATATTTCTTGGCATACAAGGCTTGAGCCTACTTCAAATTCTCTAGCTCTTGAGGAGTAATCTCAATCATCTGGGAGCTAGAGGGTGCTGGAGATGGGGGGAACTCAATGATGGGGCTGCTAGGTGGAGGTCTTGCAGGAGAGGAGGAGATCATCAGTGTTGAAGACTCACCTTGATGGTACTGTCCTGTAAACTGGCTCTGCAACTTAGCAATGATGCTATCCTTACCTCTTATCTCCTCCTTAACACTGTTATAAGCCTTTAGAATTGTATCCAACTTGACTTGGAGATCTACTTTTTCTTTGGCTTCCTTTTCTGCTATTGCATCACTAAATTTTGCAGTCTCTAGCACAGTGCTAGCAACTTCTACCACCCCTGTGTTCTGTACTCTCTTCACTATCATCCCACCAAGGTAGCTTGACCCTAGGGTATCTTTGCTTCTCTTATTTTTGTCTCTCTTGAGAGACCACATGACGAGTGTAGAATTATCCTTGTTGAAAGTGATTCCCTCCATGGGCTTAGTTTCTTTCCTCACTGCCTCCAGTACCAAGGAATCTGCTATGTCCCACTCAGGGAGAATAAGCACCCCAGCTTGTGCCACCATATCTCTTCCTTGCTCAAGAGTGATGGTCTTAAATTCTTCCATCATTTCTTGTTTTATTTCCTCCTCCACCAGAGCTGGATCTTTGTTAGGTTGTGCACCTTTTCTCTTCTCACATCTTGCATTGTATATATCTATATTTTGTTTCCATACAAACTGCATAAATGCTCCTGATGTGACAAAATTGTTGTCGTCCAAGAAGTCATCACTGGCCTGCTTTATCTCAGGATCCCACTCCTGGCCTTTAAGTTCAATGGTAGTAATGTTCATTTCAGCAACAAGGGGTTCTTCTGGCATTCCTTCCTCTACCTCATCATAAGTGTAAGCAATTTCCCCTAAACTGCCTAATTGTATCAGTTGTTCAGCTGTTGCTTGCTCATCTCCTATGTGAATAGGGGATTAGGATGGAGAGTACAAAGGTGTATCAGATGATATTTCTTTTCCTACTCTCTACTTCGTAGGGCCCTCTTGGATGTCAATGACATCTTGTATCTTCCTCTTTCCTTTGGAGGTAGAGGGCTCCCTTGTTGTGGGCATCAGCACACTATAACTAGAATTCTTGTGCAGTGTGTAGTCACTAGGAGGGATTGCTCTAGTGGAGGCAAACCTAGTTAGAATTATTCTTGCCTTTTCATGGTTGCTTTTAATCATAGCTTCCCTTTTTTCCTTCGGGGTTTGCATCACATCCTCAAAGAAAACAATTAAAAACTTTATTTTCTCCTCAAAAGGGAAATAGCTAGACAATGGCTCATAGCTGGCATAAAACTGATTCACAAAGTCTAAGGCTTTCTTATAAGCCACCCATTTTTCTTTCCTCAGTTCCTGCTCATCCAAATCAAACTCATTTCTAATGAGGTCCTCAGGAAACTGACATTGATGGGGTCTACCTCTGCACACTGCTCTCTTTCTAAACATGCCATTGAAGAAGTCTTCTGGATCAGCACACCTAGGTACTGTAGTTGACAAATGATAAGGTTTAAGAAAGCCTTCAAAACAATTCCAACCTCCCTTGGTTATTACAAATTGATGGGCTATGGTAACCGTAAGGAAAATATTCCCTTTACTCATGCCTGTCTTCTCTGCCTCTTGTACACTACCAATCTGTCTGAGGACTTCTGCAATTCCCACTTTGAAAGGGACCTAATAGGGCAACAAGAATGGAGTGCCTTTAAAACCAAAAACTCTGAAAACTGTTGAGATTGGGTATAGATAAATGTCACCCCAATTATGAACAATCTTTATACTCTCTGCAAATTCTTTTGGTCTAATAAATTCCAAAAGAACCTTGGGGATTCTTGGGTTTTCTGAGCAGAGGAGAGTCCTAATCTTGGATGTGAAATATTTTTCAAATTTTAAGAAACTAGCATCCTCTCTATCCCATGACAACACAGTACTCCATAGTTGCACTGGCATCTTTTCTCCCTCTTTCTCTTTTATCAAGTCCAGTCCACTGGCAAAGTAATCACCACCTTTGAACAGAAATAGATGCATAAGGAGTGAATACCATCCGAAAGGCCTATCCACCTTTCCATTTTTTATTCCTATTAGCCCTCCATGGATAGCATCAGTGATGAAAGAAGCATAATCAAATTTTACTGCAAGGGAAGGATTCAAAATCTAAGCAATCATTAGCAAGTAGTGATTGGGCATATTTGCCTCAGCATCTTCTCCCAAAATTTGGCAGAGTGACCAATACATTCCCTTAGCCTTGAGGGTGAACAGATTCAATGAGAAGGGCTCTTTTGTGTTGGGTCCTACAACTGTCAACCCACCTATCTTCAAAAAAAATTCCTTAAGAGGTGCATTTCTAAGGTGGTTCCTCTGTGCACTGTATACCTGAGCTAATGCTTTGAAGTTAATGGGTTCCAGAAAATTCATAAACTCATTTAGCCCAAAAGCACATCTGAATTCCTCATTATTGATTTCAATGAGGGCTTTCCCATTTGTGTCCCTAATGCTTCTTGTGACTGGATCATAATTATGTGCAATTTGAGTCAATAGATCCATGTCCATGAATACTTGTGGAACTACCAACTTCCCTACATGTAATTCCCAGATGCTATTTTGTGGGACCGGCAAATTTCTCATTCCAAAACCAACCTTGAATAACGCCAACCCAGACAATCCAACCTATGGATCTCTCAACTAGTTGCCTTTATCATATAGCCCTTCTCCTAACTTCAAATGAGGAGTTCTAGGCACTAATTCTTTCACTTTTGATGCTTGGTTAGTTGACAACGTCAACTGCTCAAGAAAATCATCACAAATGGCCCTCTCCTGATAATTAACCTTCCCAAAAAAATCTCTCTTAGGTGCCATTTTGAAAATACAGCAATCAAAATACTATCCCCAAATGGTTCAACGACAAATCAAGACCTTAATTAAAACACCACAAAGAAATTGCCACATAAGAGTACAAGAAAACCTGATTTTAGCTCGAAGGAATCTTCTCTGCAACTGAATTGACTTGCTCTGTATTGGAAGACAAAAGCTCTGTATCTCCTCTTCTACAATAATTCTTTTGAATGATACCTTTACTCAATCGATAGGAGATCATATATGGTACCTAGGGTCTTAACTGCAACATTGATTATGCAAGCTTCGGTCATCCCTTCAGAATTGAATTCCTAAAAGAATTTGAATTTTCGCTCCAATGGGTCACAACATTCTTGCAATTCTTTCCTTTCCCTCTTTCTCTATTTTGTGAAGCATAACCTTCAGGCAATTTCATTAAATGAAATCACGCCAACCGCCCGATCAATAGAAACTTGATCAGCCGTTATACTCACTTAACAGTCTTGCCTTCACACTGGGCCCCACCTCCTTTTCTCCATTTCGTAGACTTTATCTTTCGAGCACTTCTCCTTCGCAAAACCATGCTAGATGTTAGATGGAATTCTAACTGCTCGACATTTAACTCTCATTGGGATCACCAACATCTTTATTAACCGTGCCTTTACCATGACTGCTAGCGATCTTTCGCTATTTTGCGAAGCTTAAACATCTTTCAGCTTCGGGCCATGAAACAACACGAGGCGTTGGATCAGATTGGAGATGACCATCCTTTAAGGGAAACCCTTTATGCCTGCTTTTCTTACACCACTTTTTTATTGGTTATTGATTACCATGTGGCACTCAACCATTGGTTTTAGAAAACTATTCAAGCCTAGTTCAACGTCAGCCACATGTCTCTCTCTTTTATTGCCAGTTTCACCTTGGTGGGCCCTCAACTTCTTCTGAAACCACGTGTCCACATACACATCACCATCTAACTTGACACCTAGAGTAACCCCTTTTACTTTCGCTATTTCATGAAGCATATCCTTCAAGCATCTCGCAACCATGAAATAACACCAACCGTTGGATCAAAACAAAGTTGAACCTCCTTTATCCTCATGTTTCATCTGCCTTTGGGGATGAAAAACCTTTTTGCCATTTCGCAAGGCATAAAGCATAAGCATCTTACCCTTGCCAATTCACGCGGGCCATTAGATTATTGTTTACTTGCTTGATGCTTAACCATCTGAACTAACTCTGGCGAACTTGGGCCCTCCAACTCAACCTCAAACACCTGGCATCTAGTCACTTTCAAAGCTGACATGTCAGTTTTTCATTTGCTGAAAGAAAACACTGGGTTCCACCTTCTTTTAACCCTTGGACCCACCTTGCTGACTATTGTGGCCTCTGGCACATGCAACCATCTCACTCGCTCTCTAAACCAGCTGGATTGTCTACTTGGAGTGCCACTTCATTTCGCCACTTCGCGAAAGATAACTGTCAAGCATTTTCATCCTGCGAAATAGCGTGAACCGTCAGATAATATGGGTCTTGATCACCTTTTAGTCACTTAGAAAAATTCTCGCATGCAAGGTCCCACCAAACACTTTCACCATTTTGCAAAAGGTATTTCGCTTGCGAGTTCAGGCTATGAAATAACGCCATCCGTTGGATCTTGGACAAGATGAGACCTCTTTAAACCGTGACAAAATTGTCATTTAGAACGCATTTCCTTTTCACCATTTCATGGGTCTTAAACCATGCGCAACTCCACCTAACAAATAGCGAAAACCATAGATCTTCCTGAGAGATGCGCACCACTTACTGGGCCCGACAACATTAGGAGGAAAATATATAAGGCGTAAAATTTTATGATTAATTCAAATGACCGCCTAGGCAAATGACAAGGGGGGACACTTCCTACGAACCTAGGACCCATTACTTAAGTGGATAAAGTAACAAAGAAATAGAACCAGAGGGTTTTTTGATAAAACATTGAACGATTTAAAACTAAAAAACCCTAAACCCTTAAGACCTAAGACAAAGCTGAAGCAATTGATAGCATGTCTAATTCAAAATTCAAAAACTTAGCCAGTTTATGGGAAAAGAAAAC
Source organism: Cryptomeria japonica (assembly GCF_030272615.1). Taxonomy (NCBI): domain Eukaryota; kingdom Viridiplantae; phylum Streptophyta; class Pinopsida; order Cupressales; family Cupressaceae; genus Cryptomeria; species Cryptomeria japonica. The sequence goes on along the minus strand of NC_081407.1, from coordinate 357,429,029 downwards.
CCATTTTTTAAACAGTGATAACAGCGGCTCTGACTGGAAATAGTTGATCGCAAGGTCAACACAAGAAAACTTAGAAACTCTGATGAAATAGACCAAAACACATACCCAAATAGAGAAACAGGAAAGAAACAAAATATGTACAAACAAAGGACCAGCTGCATGGACATCAAGAGAAATAATGCTTCAGGAATTGTCTATGCACTGGAAATTCCTGTATTTCATCATTCATATTCTTCAGAAAATATGAATCCTTACCATTTAAGTCATAGACCACAAAAGGGCCAGTCCATAATGATTCAAATTTTGTATGCTTTCCCTTGTCCTGTCCTTTTGCATTCCACTGAAGAACAATGTCATCAATTTGAAACTTCCTTAATGATGTCCTTTTATCAAAAAGGTGTTTGGACTGCAATTGGATCTTCTGATTTCTCTTATGAGCCAATGTCCTAAGTTCTTCCACCTCCACAATTTGGATCATTCTATTTTCCATTGGTTTAGATAACTCCATATCCTCATTTTGCAAGAATTTATAAACTGGAAGAAGATTATTCACTGGCAATCTGACTTGGGTACCACAAACCAATTCAAAAGGTGACATTCCAATGGCCCTTTTGACTATTATTCTATCTACCCATAGAGCTAACTTCAATTTTTGATCCCAAGATCCTTTATTTTCTTCTAGGATTTTCTTGATGATATTCAAAAGACTTTAATTGTTGGATTCTGCTTGTCCATTCCCCTAAGGGTGATAAGGTGAAGAGTAAGACATGAGTATTCCATGACTAGTACAAAATCCTACAAACTCCTCCGATCTGAAACTCATGGCATTGTCCATTACCAATTTAGCAGGTGTTCCAAACCTAGTTATTACATTATCCATCAGGAAATCAATGACAACCCTACTTGTAGCTCTTCTTGTAGGAATAGCTTCTATCCATTTTGTGAAATAGTCAGTGGCTACTATGATCCATTTGTGACCTCTCCCCGACCTCTCAACAATCTCTCCAATAAAATCAATGCCCCACTGGACAAAAGGAGCTTCCATAGAGACTGGATTTAGGGGTAAGGCTCCTTCAAACTTCAACTTGGATGAAAATTTCTGAAATGGGTCACATTTTCGAACATATGCATGAGCATCTTTGAATAAGGTAGGCCAATAGTATCAAGCCCGGATTACCTTACCAACAATTGTCTTAGCAGAGTAATGTCCTCCACATACTCCATCATGCATTTCAGTCAATACCTTTTTAGCCTGGAATTCATCCAAACACATTAGTAATTCTCCATCTCTTTTCCTCCAGAATAGATCACCTTGAATGAGCACATATTTTTGTGACTTGAGTTTCAGAGTTCTTTTCTGATTATGTGTCATTCCTTCTAAGAATGCAGCATCTCTTAGGAATCAGACTATCTCTGAGTACCAAGGTTGCCTTTCAATGCTAGTGATTGAAGTATCTTTGACTTCAACATTATGTATTTCAACATTCATAAGATTAGACTCAGTCATGAGTTTAGCCAAACCTAAACCTCTTACCAATTTGGTAATCTTTATCTCCAAGTCAAATTCTTGGATTCTATTAATCCATCTGCGTATTTTCCCTGTAACTTCAGACTGGGATTGAATATCCTTAACTGCAGCATGTGGGACATAAGAAATGATATTTGCATTTACCAGATATGGCCTAAAAGACTTGACAACTTTAACCAAAGCATACGCTTATTTCTCCATGGTTTCATATTTCAATTCTGCCGCCTGCAATGACTTACTGTAGAAGGCTATGGGATGTTCATATCCCTCATTGTCCTTTTGTAACAATACTACAGCTACTATATGATATGAAGCAAAGGAAAACAGAGAAAAGGGCTTACTGTAATCAGGAGATTTTAACACTGGTGCTTCCTAAATTGCCTTCTTAATTTCAGCAAAAGCCTTTGAGGCTTCTTGATCCCAACAAAATTTGGTATCCTTCTTGAGCAACTTGACAATAGGCTTCACTATCTCTGCAAAGTTTGCAATGAATCTCCTAACAAAATTCACTTTTCCTAGAAAGGATTGAATACCTTTTACATTCTTAGGTTCAGACACCTTATTTATTGCTTCAATTCTTTCAGGGTCTATCCTTACCCCTTCCTTGGAAACAATGTGTTCCAATAGTTTTCCTTCAGTGGCTCCAAAATGACATTTTTGGGGATTTAGTGACACACCAAATTCCAAAGCTTTATTGAACACCTTCTCCAAATGTCCACAATGATCACCAACCTTCTTAGAGAAATAGGTTAGATCATCTTGATAAACCACCATGATGATATTGATGAATTCTTTGAAAGCTACATCCATGGCTCTCTGAAATGTAGCTCCAGCATTTTTCAAACTGAATGGCATTCTCACATAGACATATGTTCCCCACGGAGTAGTGAAAGTAGTTTTAAACTATTCAAATTCCTTCACTAACACTTGATTGTATCCTGAAAAACCATCCATCATGGATAAAAGGTCACATCCTGTCACTCTCTGTAGCATGGCTTCCATATTTGGGGAAGAGTAGTTATCTTTCAAATAAGCAACATTTAAGTTCCTAAAATCTACACACAATCTAATGTCCCCATTCTTCTTTCTTACTGGGACCAGATTGGAGACCCATGAAGAATGTCTTATAGGTTTGATAATCCCCCCTTCTCTTAATTTAGTCAACTCTTGCTGCATCTTAGTCTCTAATAGGGGATTAATGGGTCTCTGTTTCTGTTTAAAAGGCTTAGCATCTGGAAGTAAAGGAACTTCATGCTGAAAAAGAACTTGTCTATACACCTTTAGGTCTTCATAAGACCAAGCAAAAACATGTTTATACTTCCTTAATAAATTAATAAGGTTAGTTCTGATATGAGGGGGTAATTTCTTCCTGATGTATACTAACTTAGGGAATGATTCAGTCCCCAGGTTCACCTCCTCTAGTTCTTCCAATTTGGTGGTAGACTGCTGATGTAAGTGATTGTCATTATAACTGAACATGCTTTCCAGCTCTACCAGCCCTTTAGGTATTTCATTGGTTTCCAACTAGACCAACTCATTTCCAATCACTGTTTCTCTATTATCAACCACCTCCACCAGTGCATTGCAATCAATCTTATGTCCATCATAATCATAAACACATTGAATAAACCTAAGAATGTCTCCATCATCAGCAAAAACGTGCCAATTGTACACATTATCAGGAATAGAAGGCATAGATTTTATTTCCACAGTGGAAATACCAGTTAATGTTGCATCATCATTCTTCAAGGCAACATTAGCTAGGAAATCTACCATAATGTTCTTTGATCGCTCTATCCAATTGATAAAAAATGCACTAAAATGCTCAATAACATCCCAAACTGCATGTTTATATCTCTTTAACCTATCATTCTTAGATGCATATCTGGATCTTACCTGAGATACAACCAATTCTGAATCCCCTAACACTATCAACATTTGGATTCCATGCTTCTTTGCAACTTCAAGCCCCAACAATAGAGCTTCATACTCTACAGTATTGTTTGTGCATTGGAAGGCCAATAAGTTTGAATACTTGAAGGTTATACCTGATGGGGATACAAAAAGAACCCCCTGCTCCAGATCCTTCTTTGGAGCAAGCTCCATCAAAATACATTTGCCATAATCCATACTGTTGTGCTTCTAATTCGACCACAATGGGATCAGTATTCTTCAATTAGGGTAGAATTGGTTGAAGTCTAAAGTTATCAAGATCTACATAAATCATACAATTGAGCATATCAGGGTTTACATTTTCAATTACCCTAGGAGCACATGGCTCTATGTACAATTTGACCTGATTTCCATTGATTGGAATGGTGGCATAGAATAAGTCCAGTTGAACATTCCCTCCTACTACTACTGCCCACTGCCTAGAAAGTAACATACCATAATGAGGCTTGGTATCAGTAACAATAACATCCATTTTATAAGTTGCCTCGGGGAATGCTGCTATTTTTACCTCAACGTCTTTCATTGTACCTATCACAAGTACTTCCCTATTATCCATAGCATAGCATTTTCCATATACAGTAGTTACTGACAGTCCTAATTCTTTCATAACACCATAGGGCATTAAATTAGCAGTAGCTCCTGAATCTATCATGCAGTTTTTAATCAACTGGTTGTTTACTAACAAAGTAACATAGAAAGGATCTACCTATGAAGGCTCTTGGGTGATAGTGGTTCCAACATAAACCTCTAGGGTTTGGAACTCTTGATCCTTTCCAATTCTAGCTGAATCTGTGGGTAAGACTGTGTCACTATCAGATATAATAGGAAATAAAGACAAGGCTGCATCCCTATGTTCTTTAATCTTCAATAATTCTACTAATGGGACAGTGACCTTCATTTGAGTAAGAGCTTGAGCCATGTCAAATGTAGAACTATCACTTGTTTCAGTACTAGCTCTAACTCTTTTTGTCTTGAGTTGACTTGCCTTTTTCACTATGGCAGCTCCTTGTATATCACCAATGTTTTTATCATTTGCACTCTTGGGTACATCTTTAACTTGTTCCCCTTTTTCTTGACCAATCTTAGGAACAGTAGTAACACTACTTGCTGCCCCCTTTTGAGTGACCTCTTTTATGAACATGGAACCCGGTTCACCCTGATCAGTGTCTCTCTTAGTGCTCCTCAAGTTATAGTTGTGTTTTGCTTTGGCAATGGCAGCTTTAGTGAGATTTTTAACTTCTTCCTCACTAGGCCTTCTAAGATGAACCTCTTCATCCTCAATTGTTACCACATTCAATGTAGGATGTCAATCTAAGGTAAGTTATCCTTGAACGAACCTTTCATTATCTAGCACATCATTGTATTCACTTTGCACGGAGTCCTCATCACTTTCTATGATGGTTTCAAACATATTGATGTCAAGCTCAGCTTCTTGTCTCATAGATTCCTCAAGAGCATGAGCCACTGCACACTGATGAGGAGAATGTGGTCCATCACAAGTAATACACCATGGAGTATTTTCTATATTATGGACAGTTTTCCCTTTCAAGGGATCTAGAGTGTCTTGATTTTGGGCGATTTTGGGCTTTTCATTTTGGGGTTTGCCATATTTCCAATTGGTATTATATGGCATGTCATGCAATCTAGGGGGTCTATTTTGCCAGTTATAATGAGGCTTGTCATTTTTGTTTACCTTGGCAGTCAGATCCTTCATTGCAATAACCAATTTCTCTATCTTATCATCCTCCTTAGCAACTTAATTAGGTTGTTGTTTTGTTTCCTTCCATAATCTACCATCTGTTCTTCTTCCTAACTTCCCAGATGCTTTTCTATTACTTTCTACATTTATGACAATTCTAAAAGCATCTCTCAAGTTATGTGGATTCTTATCTCTCAGGATATAGGTCATCTTAGAGTCAAATGCATTGTAATAAGTATTTAAACACATGTTATCATCTAATCTCATCACTTGATACAATCTGTGCATGGCTTTTTGGAATCTGGCATTGAAGTCGGTGACCATTTCATTATCAGACTTTATGATGTTATTGAATTCATTGAGCATGAATCTCACATTAGTCTTGTCACCATACTACTCTTGGAAATAATTTTTAAAATCCTCCTTTGACCCTATGCTGTTTACTGGAAGACCTCTGTACCAATCTCTTGCATTATCAACAAGGGATTGGAAAAACAGTATCATAATAACATCTTCATCCACCATCTCATAATCGTTTATTAGGTCCCCAAAAGATTTCAGATGTTCCTCAGCACTAATTGCATTGTTCCTAGCAAATTTATGGAGTCCGTCTCTTAACTCAGTAGGAATATGATTGGGATATCCTGGGATCCCATCAAAGAACAATTGTCTATATTATTCTAAATTCATTGGTCTCCTTTGAAAAGGAGTGATAGCATTATTGTTTCCCATGGTCATTCTAACTTTTGGAATTGGAGACTGAGATACTTGGGTGTATTGACTATTCACAGGGATTTGACTCACTGAGGCTATATTAGCAGGCACTATAGGTTGAATCTTAACCGGGGGAAGGGAAACTTATTGAGGATCAGGCTTACTAAGGTCTTCTAACGGAAATGTGATAGGGGGAGCCTTTAAGTAACTGATTTTTCTTTTAACTTCCTAATTTGGAGCTTCCAATTCAGCCTTTTCCAACTCCATTTGGAGATCCTCTTTTTCTTTCCTCATTCTCTCCATTTCTCTCTCATGTGCTGACAACCTATGAGAAATCTCCTCCATAGTTTTAGACTCAATTCTATCATCCACCCATTTCTATTTTCCTTTATCCACATTAGTCCTAGGAAGTTGAAAATCACTAGATACTTCTCTATTGGGTTGGACTACTGACCTATATGCTGGCTTAGCCTTGGGGATCAGGATTTCTCTAATTATAGGGCCTTCCTCATCACTTTTTTCCTTCTCTTTTGCTAGTACCTCAAGATCAGCTATCTGTCTAAGAAGCCTATCTCTCTGCATTAATTTAGCTTTGACTTCCTTCTCCCTATTTGCTTCCTTTTGGGCTCTTAGGGAAATTAGATGGTGAACTCTTTTATTCAGATCTTAAATTTCTTGGGACACTTTATCTTCTTTAGGGAAATTTTCCTCAGAGTCTGATATATTGACTTGGTCTATGTCAATCAAACTAATGTTTCCATCTATTATTCTAGGCACAGAGTGTCTAATTGCATTTGAACTGGTCCTATCTCTTACAGAGACACTAACATGGGATAAATCTTGATTTAAAACATGTGCATTATCAATATTTCCAAACAATCCTGAATGAAAACCTAATATATCATGTTTTGAATCTCTGGAAGAGGAATTAGACTTTGCATAAATAGGTCGATCAGGCATCTTACCAGTATTATTGTTCTTTTGTACCCAAGCAGCATTTGATGGCTCGTGTAACACTGATCTCTTTTGTCCCCTTTGAGACTGCTCTAGTAAACCTTCCTGCAAAGTTTCACAAGGATGCTTCTTCATGAATGATCTAGTGTTCTTTCCTCCTTGCATTATGCTTATTTTCCTTTTTAGAATGATTTACAATTCACAAGGACTGGTTCCAATATACAGAGTTGCCACCCACAAGACTATGGGAATTATGAAAACAAGCTTGTAGAATAATACGCAAGAATTCCACAAACACAATGGGTTTCTTTACAAACTTAAGCACAAATCTACGTCTGGATCCTTAATGTGACTCTCCCCAACAGAGTCGCCACTTTTGTTGTCTTCAAAATTTGATTCACTTTACCATCCTTATAATAAAATGATTGAACTCTGTGTAGAAGAGATATCAAAGGGAAGGAAACTCTTAGGACAACATATGACAAGGTTTGATTTAACCTTCTACACTTCGGACTTATTCAGAGTCCAGGCGGGTATACCTTTGTGAACTAAATTCACACTTTCAAAAGATAAATCCATAGCAAACCAGTCTAGAAAACCAGTGGATCTAATCACCTTGAAACTAACTGAAACAAAGGAATGAAAATTATACTCATATTCAGTATTTTGACCTACAAAACATGTAATAGACAACTTTGATCTATACCAATGCCTTATCCAGGGTCACAGAGTCATCTAAATTCAAACAATACTCCCCAAATAAAATATCTTTACACATCCCATTGGCTCGGCTTCTGTTAATCCTTATATATTCCTAACATACATGAGAATTTATGCATACCAAATCAAACTATGCTCATCAAGATTCAAAATATCATACAAAGAATTTCTTGGTAGAAGTGATCCCTACCTATTTAATTTCCCTCCTAAAAAGAAAAGCTAGCGAACACATCTACTGAAAATTGCCTTACAACCCGTATTCAAACAAAATAACCATAGATTATTCAGAATGAAACAGTAAACAATTGCAAGCACATTCGAAAATGACACAAAGTTTTACTCAAAATTGATGGTCTGTATATTGATATATTCTTCAAGAAAGTATCACAAAAACTTTTGAATATTCTCCATTAAACTTAGAAAAGCTCAGATAAATTTCTGCAGTGTTCTCTTACAATTCTTTGTGATCAAATTACTCTTAGTCCTGGTATCCATTTATAAAAATATGGATGCACATAGTTTCAGAATTTCCTAGGAGAATTTGTTACAATCATTTCTCTTCCAAAAGAAGTTACAAAGCCTTATACAAAAACAGTTACAAGTCCTTTTCGACCTCTGCAGCTTCTTCAACTTGTTGTCCGGTTGCAACCTCTTCTAACTGTTCAGGACGGCCCTCTAACTACTCTACATCCTGGATGGAATATTTTGTTTCCCATTCATTGTACACATCATCAGTTGGCCACGTGAAATTAATCACTTTTGTCTTAGCCTTGGTCAACCTTTTCCAGGAATTTCTCATCTTGTTGACCTCTGAATTAAGAAAACCATAATGAGATTTGATTTTCTCTATCTCCTGAATTGTCACAACAAAGAAGGAAGTATCATCTAGATCAACAATTCCTTTAATTTTGGCTGACAGTTTGGCCTCTAATTCCTTGAGCCACACTTGTTTGTCCTTCAGTTGATCTGGGCTAGAAAAAACTCTTGGGAGCAACTCAAAAACCTGATCAGCATACTCCTTTTTGTACAAGTTAATTTTTCTATCACCATTGTCCACCCCTTCTGCTAATTTTACTAGGTCTTTGGTGGTGTCACAAGTGGAGTTGATGATAGGATTGGCCCCTGCTTCATCATAAGATGCATAGATAAGCTCCAAGTCCTACTCTCTAGGCTTCCATTTGTCAAAAATAGGTGTCAAAATGGCCTTATCTCCATTGAGCTCATTCCACATATCCAAAACCTTACTTATATTATTATATAGCAGCGAGGCATTCATTGTATCTACAAAACTTGAAATAGTAGCCCTTACTTTATCCTCATATTTCTTGGCATACAAGGCCTAAGCCTACTTCAAATTCTCTAGCTCTTGAGGAGTAATCTCAATTATCTGGGAGATGGAGGGTACTGGAGATGGTTGGAACTCAATGGTGGGGCTGCTAGGTGGAGGTCTTGCAGGAGAGGAGGAGATCATTAGTGTTGAAGACTCACCTTGATGGTATTGTCCTGTCAACTGGCTCTGCAACTTAGCAATGATGCTATCCTTACCTCTTATCTCCTCCTTAACACTGTTATAAGCCTTTAGAATTGTCTCCAACTTGACTTGGAGATCTTCTTTTTCTTTGGCTTCCTTTTCTACTATTGCAACACTAAATTTTGTAGTCTCTAGCATAGTGCTAGCAGCTTCTACCACCCCAGTGTTCTGTACTCTCTTCACTATCATCCTACCAAGGTAGCTTGACCCTGGGATATCTTTGCTTCTCTTATTTTCATCTCTCCTGAGAGACCACATGACGAGTGCAGCATTATCCTTGCTGAAAGTGATTCCCTCCATAGGCTTAGTTTCTTTCCTCACTACCTCTAGTACCAGGGCATCTGCTATGTCCCACTCAGGGAGAATAAGAACCCCAGCTTGTGCCACCATATCTCTTCCTTGCTCAGGAGTGATGGTCTTAAATTCTTCCATCATTTCTTGTTTTATTTCCTCCTCCACCAAAGCTGGATATTTGTTAGGTTGCTCACCTTTTCTCTTCTCACATCTTGCATTGTATTTATCTATATTTTGTTTCCATACAAATTGCATAAATGCTCCTGATGTGACAAAATTGTTATTGGCCAAGAAGTCATAACTGGCCTGCTTTACCTTAGGATCCCACTCCTGGCCTTTAAGTTCAGTGGTAGTAATGTTCATTTTAGCAGCAAGGGGTTCTTCTGGCATTCCTTCCTCTACCTCATCATAAGCGTAAGCAATTTCCCCTAAACTACCTATCTGTATCAGTTGTTCAGCTGCTACTTGCTCATCTCCTATGTGAATAGGGGATTAGGATGGAGAGTACAAAGGTGTATCAGATGATATTTCTTTTCCTACTCTCTACTTCTTAGGGCTCTCTTGGATGTCAATGACATCTTGTATCTTCCTCTTTCCTTTGGAGGTAGAGGGCTCCCTTGTTGTGGGCATCAGCACACTATAGCTAGATTTCTTGTGCAGTGTGTAGTCACTAGGAGGGATTGCTTTGGTGGAGGCAGACCTACTTAGAATCATTCGTGCCTTTTCAGGGTTGCTTTTAATCATAGCTTCCCTTTTTTCCTTCAGGGTTTGCATCACATCCTCAAAGCAAACAATTACAAACTTTATTTTCTCCTCAAAAGAGAAAAAGCTAGACAATGGGTCATAGCTTGCATCAAACTAATGCACAAAGTCTAAGGCTTTCTTATAAGCCACCCATTTTTCTTTCCTCAGTTCCTACTCATCCAAATCAAACTCATTTCTAATGAGGTACTTAGGAAACTAAAATTGATGGGGTCTACCTTTGCACACTACTCTCTTTCGAAACATGCCATTGAAGAAGTCTTCTGGATCGACACACCTAGATACTGCAGTTGACAAATGATAAGGTTTAAGAAAATCTTCAAAACAATTCCAACCTCCCTTGGTTATTATAAATTGATGGGCTATGGTAATCGTAGGAAAAATAGTCCCTCTACCCCTGCCTGTCAGCTCTGTCTCTTGTACACTACCAATATGTTTGAGGACTTCTGCAATTCCCACTTTGAGCGGGACCTGATAGGGCAACAAGAATGGAGTGCCTTTAAAACCAAAAACTCTAAAAACTGTTGAGACTGGGTATAGATAAATGTCACCCCAATTATGAACAATCTTTATACTCTCTGCAAATTCTTTTGGTCTAATAAATTCCAAAAGAACCTTGGGGATTCTTGGGTTTTCTGAGCAGAGGAGAGTCCTAATCTTGGATGTGAAATATTTATCAAATTTTAAGAAACTGGCATCCTCTCTATCCCATAACAACACAATACTCAATAGTTGCACTGGCATCTTTTCTCCCTCTTTCTCGTTTATGAGGTCTAGTCCACTGGCGAAGTAATCACCACCTTTGAAAAGAAATAGATGCATAAGGAGTGAATACCATCCGAAAGTCCTATCCACCTTCCCATTTTTTATTCCTATTAGCCCTCCATGGATAGCATCAGTGATGAAAGAAGCATAATCAAATGTTACTGCAAGGGAAGGATTCAAAATCTGAGCAATCATTAGCAATAGTGATTGGGCATATTTACCTCAGCATCTTCTCCCAAAATCTGGCAGAGTGACCAATACATTCCCTTAGCCCTAAGGGTGAACAAATTCAATGAGAAGGGCTCTTTTGTGTTGGGTCCTACAACTGTCAACCCACCTATCTTCAAAGAAAATTCCTTAAGAGGCCCATTTCTAAGGTGGTTCCTCTGTGCACTATATACCTGAGCTAATGATTTGAAGTTAATGGGTTCCAAAAAATTGGTAAACTCATTTAGCCCAAAAGCACATCTGAATTCCTCATTATTGATTTCAATGAGGGCTTTTCCATTTGTGTCCCTAATGCTTCTTGTGACTAGATCATAATTATGTGCAATTTGAGTCAATAGATCCATGTCCATGAATACTCCTGGAACTACCAACTTCCCTACATCTAATTCCCAAATGCTATTTTGTGGTGCCGAAGAATTTCTCATTGCAAAACCAACCTTGAATAACCCCAACCCAGATAATCTGACTTGTGGATCTCTCAACCAGTTGCCTTTATCATATAGGCCTTCTCCTATCTTCAAACAAGGAGCTCTAGGCACTAATTCTTTCACTTTTGATGCCTGGTTAGTTGACAACATCAACTGCTCAAGAAAATCATCACAAATTGCCCTCTCCTGATAATTAACCTTCCCAGAAAACTCTCTCTTAGGTGCCATTTTGAAAATGCAAGCAATCAAAATACTATCCCCAAATGGTTCAACGATAAATCAGGACCTTAATTAAAACACCACAAAGAAATTGCCACATAAGAGTACAAGAAAACCTGATTTTAGCTTGAAGGAATCTTCTCTGCAACTGAATTGACTTGCTTTTTATTTGAAGACAAAAGCTTTGTATCTCCTCTTCTGCAACAATTATTTTGAATGATATCTTTACTCAATCGATAGGAGATCATATATGGTACCTAGGGTCTTAACTGCAACATTGATTCTGCATGCTTTGGTCGTCCCTTCAGAATTGAATTCCTGAAAGAATTCAAATTTTTGCTCCAATGGGTCACAACATTCCTACTATTCTTTCCTTTCTCTCTTTCGCTGTTTCATGAAGCATAACCGTCAGGCAATTTTGTTAAATGAAATCACGCCAACCGTTCGATTGACAGAAACTTGATCGACCGTTATACTATCTTAACAGTCTTGCCTTCACACTGGGCCCCACCTCTTTTTCGCCATTTTGTAGACTTTATCTTTCGAGCACTTCTCCTTCACGAAACCATGCCAGACGTTAGATGGAATTCTAACTGCTCGACATTTAACTCTCACTAGGACCACCAACATCTTTATTAACTGCACCTTTACCTTGACTGCTAGCGATCTTTCACTATTTCATGAAGCTTAAACATCTTTCAGCTTCGGGCCATGAAACAATGCGAGGCGTTGGATCAAATTGGAGATGACCATCCTTTAAGGGAAACCCTTTATACCTGCTTTTCTTATGCTACTTTTTTATTGGTTATTGATTACCACGTGGCACTCAACCATTGGTTTTAGAAAACCGTTCAAGCCTAGTTCAACGTCAGCCACGTGTCTCTCCCTTTTATCACCAGTTACACCTTGGTGGGCCTTCAACTTCATCTAAAACCACGTGTCCACATACATGTCACCATCTAACTTGACACTTGGACGAACCCCTTTTACTTTTTCTATTTCACGAAGCATATCCTTCAAGCATCTCACAACCACGAAATAATGCCAACCGTTGGATGAAAATGAAGTTGAACCTCCTTTATTCTCATGTTTCATCTGCCTTTGGGGATGAAAAATCTTTTCATCATTTCGCAGGGCATAAAACATGAGCATCTTACCCTTGCGAATTCACGTGGGCCGTTAGATTATTTTTTAGTTGCTTGATGCTTAACCATCTGAACTAACTCTGGCAAACATGGGCCCTCTGATGCAACCTCAAATACCTAGCATCTAGTCACTTTCAAAGCTGACATGTCAGTGTTTCCTTTGCTGAAAGAAAACACTGGGTTCCACCTTCTTTTAACCCTTGGACCCGCCTAGTTGACTATTGTGGCCTCTGCCATGTGCAACCATCTCACTCACTCTCTAAACCTGCTGGATTGTCTACTTGGAGTGCCATGTCATTTCACTACTTCACGAAAGATAATTGTCGAGCATTTTCATCCTACGAAACAACGCGAAGCGTCAGATCAAATGGGACTTGATCACCTTTTAGTCACTTAGAAAAATCCTCGCATGCAGTGTCCCACCAAACGCTTTCGCCATTTCGTGAAAGGTATTTTTCTTGCAAGTTCAGGCTGCAAAATAACGCCAGCCATTGCATCTTGGACAAGATGAGACCTCTTTAAACTGGGCCAAAATTGCCATTTAGAACGCATTTCCTTTTTGTCATTTCGCAGGTCTTAAACCATGTGCAACTCCGCCTAATGAAATATCAAAAACCATAGATCTTCCTGAGAGATGCGCACCACTTACTGGGCCCGACAACATTAGGAGGAAAATATATAAGGCATAAAATTTTACGATTATTTCAAATGATCACCTAGGCAAATGACAAGGGGGGACACTTCCTACAAACCTAGGACCCATTACTTAAGTGGATAAAGTAACGAAGAAATAGAACTAGAGGGTTTTTTGATAAAACATTGAACAATTTAAAACTAAAAAACCCTAAACCCTTAAGACCTAAGACAAAGCTGAAGCAATTGATAGCATGTCTAATTCAAAATTCAAAACTTAGCCGGTTTATGGGAAAAGAAAACCCATTTTTTAAATAGTGATAACATCCCCCTATATACAATACTCCAAATACTATATCAAAACTGTATCACCAAAACTATATTACTCCCCAAATATATTGCATCACTTCCCCTTTTTGACAAACATCAAAAACTTAATTTCCATCCAGGGGTGGTAACTGGTCAAAAATGGATTTATACTTTTTCCGGGCGTCGGTGAGAGCGACAGAGAGTGCAACTTTTACACTTTCCATTAAAGAATTTTGTGCTTGAATATCAGCCAATAGTGATATTAAGCCATCAAGAGTGCTTCCCTCTTATGTAGTAGATAGGAATGTGGCTCGGTTAATCTATTCTTGAACTGATGAAAGATGAGGAAGGAATAATGTCTGGAGTGTCATTATATCCATCTTGATCTTATGTTCTTCATTTCTTAGTTCCAATTGTTGAGCCATGAGCTGTTGAAGTTTGGTATAAAAGTTCTGAACTGAATTGGGCTTTGGGGTCAACTTATTTGAGAGATAGGTGATCTCTTTCTCAATTGCATCAGTTCTATTCTTAATTTCTTTAATGAATATAGAAAATGTACAGAGTTTCTGAAATAAATAAAGAATGTGCTTGAGTTGAGGGGACAACTCAGTAATGTATTTGACAAGTTTGACTTTGCCAATAGCTAGAGCTTTCTGTACCTCTTCTATCATTTTTGCAGTAAGCTCCTTGTCTTTTAGCTCGCTCAAATACTCAGATGCATCAACTCTGGATGTTTCTATTTGATTAAGGAGTTCATCCAGTTGAATGTGGATGGCTGCATCAGTTGACACTATAGCTGTAGGTAGCATATCGGATAGCAGTGTCTTCACCTTCTGAAGTACTTTATTCTTCTTTTGTATGGCCATCTTCTTTTCTTGTTCGGCCTTTGCTTTGTATAGTTCACCAAAATCAATGAGTGCTTGCCCCTTCAATTTTGATATATCCACATTGGGCAACACTATTGGTTTAGATAAATCAACTTTGAAAATATGCTTTTTCACTTTCTTCTCTTTACCTTTGGTTGGTTGTACCAAGACAATAGCTTGAGAGGCTTGCTGACCCTCAGTAGGTTGCTCGTTAGAGGTAACACTTTGGTTGGTTCCTGTAGCTGCGGTGGTGTCTTTTGGTGTCTTGGTATTGGGTGTCTCAGCTACTACATTTTCGATGCTCGAAGGTGCTTGAGAGGTCTATTCTAGAGTAGTATCTTCTCCTGTTGTAGACTTGTGACCTTCGGTGCCTTATGCTATATCCTGAGGAGCTTCGTTAGAGACAAGTTGAGTGATCGGTGGATAAGGTTGAACTTGTTCTAAAATGGATTCACTAGATACAAGTTTTGCATATGTAGTGCCTTCTATCATTTCCTGCTCTGGTTCCTCTGTATCCATGACATCTTCATCTATTTGAATAGTGTCAGTCGAGTCTTGTTCGGTAACATCAGGATTGTGCTCGGTGACATCAGGATCATACTTAGTGACGTCAATGATTTCAACTATAGATTGTTCACCGACATCTTTGATTTTGAAGATTTCCTGCCATTTAGATTTTGTCTCATTTTCTACATCAATATATAGCCCATTCATTAGTTTTAAGGCTCTTTGTTTGACAAGAAATTTTGAATTGTAGGTTGTCAAATGTTCCTTTATTTCTGCTATAGATATATCAGGAAATAGATGGACTAGACTTATTTCTCTAATTTTTTTCTCTGAGTCCATTGCATACTTCCACCTATTATCAATATGTAAGTAAAGTTCATTTGGAAGTGACTTTACTAGTTCCAATGGAGCTAACCGGAACTTTAGAAGTGTGCAGATGATAGCTTCTTCAATTTGTCTCTTCTCATCATTATTTCTAGTTTCATACTTGACAAATCTAAAGGAACCAAATCCGCCATATTCTTTCAGATTGGCACAGAAGTTTTCAACACTATGTATATTTACCTTCTTGCTCTTGACAATCTGGAATTTGTTTGCATCTTCAGATTCTGTATCACTAGACTCTTTTGCCAAAATGAGTCTCCGAGTAGATTTCTTGTAGGTCTTGGTTACCTTAGGAGCAGTAACACTCTTTTGTTTCCTACTTGGTGATGCAGCTGATGCTCTTGTATTAGGTCTCTTTGTTGGAGGAGTCGGTAGGGCCTTTGAAGTGTCCTGTTTCTTTCTTTTTAACACTTTACCCTTAGGCAATTCGGTGCTCAGTGTTATAGCTGCCTCTTGAGCTTCTGATTCCTCTTTGGTGATGGCAAGAGTGCCTTTGATAGGTGTGGAGGAAGAATCTTCTTTGAATTTCTCTGTTAAAAACTTTATCATCTTTGTTGCTTTTCTTGTAGCTTTGGCTACTACAATGCTCATTTTTACTTTTCCCTTCACTTCTTCATAGGTTCCATACCTCAGCTCAGTAGCATGCCTTGGTAATGTAAGAAATGCATCAATTTACTGTTGTATGATGTCAAAGTCAATCTCGTAACCCATAGGTGGCAAAGATTGAGTCCTTGGTTAAACACAGAATTCACATAACAGTAGTCAATGTCTACCTCAAAGCATATATCATCTTTATATTTCTCCACTAGCTAGGGTGAAATTTGGTACCTGTTGTGCATCTTCTCTTGAAATTTACTAAAATAATCATCCATTATGTCATTGAAATTATCACCTAGTTTCTTGATAAAGTCATTAATCTGATGGGTGATTGGTCGGTGTAGCTCGCAAACTACCTTACCAACTGATGGAAAAAAAATTTCAAAGTAGAAAAACATGCATACAAGAAGTGAACCAAACTTTAGTGTGTTTGCTGAGTTGTTCTTCTTCGGCTTCCTTATTGTGTTCAGATTCTCAAATAGGTTCTTCAGTAACACTTCACATAAGTCAACTTTCATTCCCTTTTTCACAATTTTATAAGCTAAGTCAACTGCTACACAGGGTACACTGTTTTCCCTTGCTGATTGGAAGAAATAGTAACCAATTACTCTAATGGCAAACTTAAGTTATGCATCAGTGACATTGTTCAATTTTAGTCCTTTGTAATCAGATTCCACTCTAGTTAAACTGATCAATTCCTTCTATGATATCATCTTTTGAGCTTGTGCATGATCATAGATAGGATAACTGGTGATCACATGAATGATTTCCTTGGTGATTTTAAATGGTTGCTCTTCTAGCCACATGAAATCATCGTGAACTCTGCTCAAAACAAACTTGACCCACTGGGGTTTGAACACACGAGAATAGGCTAGGGCTTCAGTCAATCCTTTGATTTTGATGTGTTCATACTTGTTGTTTAATACACCATCGGTACATAGTTCATCATAGGTGTCTCTTATTTCAACATGACCGAGTTCTTCAACATGACATTTGGTGAAGAATCTCACATCTTCGACTAACAAGACTTGAGCCGGGATGAGTGAAAAGGTGGTTTTGTCATCCAGTTCAGAGGCGACTTTAGGAGTCAAAGAGTATTTTAGTGAGGGATTCTCTACATTCTTGACAGTAATGGGATCTTGGATCTTGGGCACCATTTAAGATTTCAGGTAAAAACTAGTAAAGAGTCCTTAGAGTTTCAGAATTTCAAATTGATAAGATCAGTAAGCTAGCTTAACAATGCGATTTGATGTAAATACCTTGAATTCACTTTGAATGAGGTTTTGATCACCTTGGAATCACTCTGCTCTACTCTTTCAAAAACTTGGTAAGTGTAAATGACCACGAAAATGCTTTTAAGTACACAAAATACCTTATTGGGCTTCGTGCGGGTTAAGTCAAAAACATTAAATGCACTCGGTTCACCCTTAACCGATTTACTCTCTTTTTTTTTTTTTACCGAGTAACCAAATTTCCTTCATTTACCAACTTGACAGGCTTCCTGTATTCACCAACTTGACAGGTTTCCTATAAAGTGCTTCAAAGACTTTGATAGAATTTCAAACTTACTAATGCATCTTAACTATGCAGATTTTGAATTTAGTACATAATGGAATAGGAACTGTTATGATTTTATCCTTCAGAGAATGCAGTCCCTTCATACCTTTACTGATTAATTTGGAATAGGTGCACCTAACTCGGTAGTTAAGGTGCATTCTTCATTTGACACAACTTCCTTCTTTTTCCAAATCATCTTTAATTTTTCTTTTATTTCTTCAGTGTCTTTTCTAGATTGATGTCTGCAATCTCCAGCCAAATGTCCAAGTTTGTGACAATGAAAACATGCCATAATAGGATTTCTCCATGATGTTCATTTTTTCATTCCAAACCTTATAAAACAATTAGCACTAATATGTCCATATCTTCCACAATATTCACACCATATCCTTGTATTATAATCCCATGGTACTGCTACATATTGTCGGTAAGGATCTGTGTGAGTTTGGTAACCCCTAGTGTTTGCTCGGTGTGCAGACCACATGAAGTTCTTTTTCTTAAGCCTACACTTCTTAGTACTATGTCCATATCTATTTCAGTTTCTACAAAACCCTTTGTATTTTTCCTTATGATAGTTGTTAACAAACTTTGTCCTACATTGGTTAAATGTGTGACCATATTTATTGCAATTGTAACAATAACCATTGGACTTAGTGATATTCAGTTGCTTACCTTTTCTGATTTGGCACATGTTGGCAGTGTAACCTTGATTTCCATAGTAGTAGCAAATAGGCTTCTTTCTTTTGATGTTATTCCTTTTTCCAGCTTGCTTTGATGATTTTGCTCTCTCGGTGGTATGAATTCCTTTCTCGGTAGAGTCTTTTCCTTTGTAACTGAGTCCTGCATCTTTGTTGGGTCTTTTTGTATTCAGTTGCTCATCCAACATCTTTGATTCTTCATAACTCTTCTTCAGTGTTTCTTTGGATTTCTTCTCTGTTTCAGGTTCATCGATCAACCTTGATACTTGAAATTTCAATGCTTGATTTTCATCATTCTTTAGAATTGCTTCATGATGTGCATAACCTAGTTGATCTGTCATATTTTGTTGAATCCCAGTCAACCTTATGATTTCATCATTTTTATCAGATACTAAGACTTCAAGTTGTTGTTTCTTTCTTTCTAGATCTCTTGCTTTATCCTTAGTTGTTCTTAATGCATCTAGATTTTCAGTCATTTGTGTGCTGAAATGTTCATGTTCTCTTTTCATTGCTTTTAGTTGATCAGCCAATGCTTTGTTCTTTTCTTTCAATACCCCAATCATTTCTTCGGTCTCTTTAGATATACTATTCTCAGATGATGTCTCAATTTGTTCCACTAACTCTTGAGAGTCCTACAAATCATCAGATAATCTTCTTCTTACTTTCAGAGATTTTTGCATTTGCCTTTGCATGTTTGCAATCACTTGATTAGCATGATCCAACTCTTCTTGCAGATACATAATCCTCTAAGATTGTTTGTAGCCTTCCATTAATAAGATCTTTCTCTTTAGGCAGTTAAGCCCTTTTCCAAGATTCAAGCTTTGATACCAATTGTTAGGCCCAATATGGAAAGCTAATGTATTGAGAGGGGAGGGGTGAATTAGTACTCCAAAAATTTTCTTGAATAATAACTTTACTGTTATGCAAAAACAAAATAGTGCAATAACATAAAATAAAGTTAAAACAAATAGATAACAATCATACATGATTCACTCCATAACACATATATTTTGGTTACGCAGAAACTCTTGGTTAGAGAGAAAAACTGTAGTGGGGATGGCACCTACAACTTCACTACTGCAATAATAAAGAGTGCTCGGTTAGAGCTACATATTAGCTATTTCTGATAGCTTACCCTTTTAGGAGTAACAAGATCTGTTAGATCTACCTTGCTAAAGGATTTTACAACACTTAATCTAAATGTTGCACTTGGTTGGAGGCTTTACAATTTATAGACTTGATTAGAGTCTTTTACCCTATTAAAGGTTTATCTTTCAACTTCACAATATTACAAAAAAATCATTACAAATATTTGCAACTTTACATTTGAAATGTTATAGCAGATTCTATTTGCTCAGAATAGATTACCTTGCTTATAGCATACCTCGGTAACCCATATAGTAACTCCGTAAACCCTTCTGTTTACTTTGTTCTTTGACTGTTCTCTGAAAACCTTCTCGGTGACCTTTGTGTCTATGTAACAGTCTTCTTACACTCATGCACACACCTTTAACTCATGTTATATAAATAGATCTCTTAAGACAGTGATCTAATTCATTGCTTCGATCTTACAAACATGATTCCTCGAATGAATAACTATACAAAATATTTCATTAGTTAGATTGATCTCAAAACCATACACAATCTCTTAGTGCAATTTCCAATGTGATAACGGTTAGATGTGCCTCGATCTTGTAACATGTTTTCATATGCATGTCCAGGTTCAATCAATCTAGTAACATGTTTCACTCGGTGTGTCATCTTTGCTGCTCAGTAGACATAAAAAGATACTCGGTAGATAGCTCGGTGTATACTGCGTTGTGTGACTGCTTTCCTCTATAACCAACTAGACTGTGCATACCGACTTCTCTGTGTATACCGACTGCATGATTCGGTAGAGTTAATCGACTAGAGTATATAGTATGACTTTGAATATAAAAACTAATGGCAATTTGATAAGTAGTAACACTTAATTATGGTGTCTTTTTCATTAGAGGTGGTGCTTTTTAAATTTCAAATGTCTTGGGGTAGCAACATGATCCTCTTTTATATCTATCATATCTCTTATCTTTTCACCATTTTCTTTATGGATTGTATTGTTCATAACTTGATGTCCTTTCTTGTGTAGAATTATCCTTCATGCGATTACATATGGGTCCCTTGTTAGGACCTATTCTTTGATTGAAACAACACATCACTTATGGACAATCTCTCCTAAGGAAATGCATGATTCTTCTCCCTAATGTATCCTTCTCTTCTTGCATGGGGGGTGCAGTGTCCTAAATTGCACCTAGTGCATTTATGACACTTATGCATGGTGCCTGATGAATTAATGAAGAGCTCATGTTCAAAATCCCATCATTTTGACATCATGAGCCTCAAAGACAAAGTGCTCCCATTTGCCCTAAATCCCTATTTGGGCCTGTCTTTGGTAGGATGGAAGCGTGATTCACAGACATTGGCAATGCACTAACATCCTGATAGATCAACGTAATCTCAAATCCTATAGTTAGTCAAGCGCCTTTTGACGTGTGTCCCTAATATCTCTTTCGGTTGTAATGGCTCTTCGTGCCTGTTTTCGGCCATAAAAAAACTCTTCTTTTCTCATTTGGAAGGGTTCCACTCTCTTGGATCTCTTTAACCTCTCTTATTAATTCTCTCTTGAAGTTTCTACCAAGACTATCAAGCTATATCTATCTACAGTGTTCTTGGAACTATCTTGCAACCACAAAGCATGCATATCAAGCCTCATCATGCTCATATCTCAAAAAGGGGGGTTTGGCTACAAACCATGTCTTCTCTTTATCATTTATCTATCTCTTTTTATCATATCTCTAAATGTATCTATTATCTAGGTGA
This sequence comes from Cryptomeria japonica, assembly GCF_030272615.1. Taxonomy (NCBI): domain Eukaryota; kingdom Viridiplantae; phylum Streptophyta; class Pinopsida; order Cupressales; family Cupressaceae; genus Cryptomeria; species Cryptomeria japonica. The sequence continues at coordinate 357,407,679 of NC_081407.1, read as the reverse complement.
ATTTAGTTTATCAATACATCACTTTGATCTATTTGCAATAGGGGTTTGCTTCCATTAAGCAGAGTATAGTTTCTATTTGCATTTTATCATTTTAGCTTTTATCAAATCTATATATTTGGCTATCTGTGGAGGTGGAAACACCAAAGTGGGAGTCTGACTGAGGTAGACCCCTATACAACTCTAACATTTTCCCCCATCTTTGTATGTGTAGGTGATGAACAGGTTATGTTCAATTGGGAGAAGTCATTGTTGGGCCTCGGGATGGTTCTATGTTTTCTAGTCATATAGAAAACAACACACCACATTGGTGTCCAAAACCTGATACCTTCCTAACTCTTTGGTATAATCTTCTTTGAATTTTTTATCACTCTGTTAATTCAAATTTTTATATTTCATTATTTATGCACTTTGAATCATTCAATTATTTCTCTTTTAGCATAAGCTTTTATTTTGTTATTCCCTGGCTCACCCTTAGTGTCAACTTAAGTGAGGTAGTGGAAAATCAATTTTTTCTCTAGGATTCATCATCTTAGAGGTAGAAAATCCCCTCCTCTATAGGGGGAAAGGATGGCTTTTCGCTCTCTCTTTCTATCTAAATTATCACTATTTCCTTTAGGGTTGCATTTTTCATGTGTTGATATCCTTTCTTACATGAAATGATATATCTCCTATGGCTAATCCCTCTTTAGGGGAATCAATGATCTTTTCTTTCTTTTCTCTCTCTCTTTGAAGATTACTACTTCTTTAGAGTTTCATTTTACATATACTAATGTCTTTTCTTGCATTGAATATTTATTCATGTGAGTATATTGTACAGTTGCTTATGTTTTAATCTCTCCTTAGAGGTTGTGTAATTCTTCTCATTGTCCTTACACTTGGGGGACAATGATTTCTCTCTATATCACTTTTACCCTCTCTAAGGATCTACTTTTCCTTTGGTGAGTGGTTTTTTCCTATAATTGGAGGTCATTCCTTTTGAGAAGTTGTTGTTTTCTCAAGGACTCTCTCTTATACATGAGGCTTACCCCCCTCACGTTGGTTTAAAAGTGTGTCATCCTTCATCAAGAATCTATTTCATCTAGCAATAGGAGGAAGGTATGAATTCTTGTTCCCCTTCCTTTCTTTTGGTAGAAGATGTTATATTTGTTTAAGAAACTCCTCTTGGAGGTAGACATCTTTTCAGAAAAGACCTCTTCTATCCCAAGGATCTTCTTTACACTTGTTGCAAGATATCTCTTTTTCAACTATCTTACCCTTTCTTGAAGAGTATTCCCTCTTTAGCTTGGATTTATGACATTGTTGCCTAAGGGATATCTCCTTGGTGTTGAAGATTGGTATCCTTGTTTCTAGATTCCTTAAAACATCAACATATGGCTATGTTGACATCTTAAGGGGGGGCACCCATATCACTCCCTTTATACCATATTGTACTATATTTTAGCATATCATTTTTGCATGTCTTAAATGGGGTGTTCATTATCGAAACCGAATACAAATTCTTACAAGGGATGCTTCACGCTCAAAACAAGACACAAAATTTGATATACATCTTCAATGGGGTGTTCATTCTTCAAACCAAAGGGAACAAACTCTTACATGATATGATCCACACCCAAAACCAAACACAACATTTAAAATGTCTTAGACAACATAACACATCACTGAAACCAGAGCAGAATATTACATGGGATGTCCTCAAAACCAAGCATATTGTTGGTTCCCAAACCAACATTCCAAGAGTCCTAGAGGACTGTCACTAACTCATCAACAAACTCAAGGAGGGGTTTGGCCAACGAACAAGATAGAGATCTTCTATTCTCTTTTGGCACTACGAGACTAAGGTGAGTGAACCTATGCAATGTCAAAACAACCAATAGCTTCAGAATACTCAGGACATTACATTTACAGTAGATCATCCTGATGAAAAATACTAAGGAAGATGGATAAAGCCCTGGTTATGAATTTAACCTTAGTTTGCAAGCATCTAAGAAATCATTCAGGAGGGGGGTTTCTACACTAATCCTACTCCTAATGCTAAAAGGAAATGGAGAAAGTAAAAGATTTTGATTAAAAGAATGAGTCTAAAGACTAGAAACAACCCCAAGACCAGTGCCTTGTATGGCCAGTAGAGTCAACTTCACAATACGTAGTTATGACATCCAAACAAGGTAACATGCAACTAATGAGCTTGAAATGTTAGTGCAATACACCAACATTCTCCTTTCTAGTTTTATCAATAGCCATACTAGAGGATCTCATACACACAACACTATTTCTATACTTTGTGATAAGCAAATTAATCTCTTTCTTGAAGAGAAGAAAATAACAAAGTAAACATCTAACTTGAAAAGACAAAGAAAAAGACCATTGGTCATTTCATTCCATAAAATAGTGTGCATACAAAAGAAACAGTTGCAAATGAAACCTCTAAACCTTCCTATATTCATATTGCAAACTATTGAAATACCAAAATACTATAAACTAAAAGAAAACTAACTCTAGCTATCATCAAAACTTATGCACTATACATAGAAGCCATGCTTCCAAAATGAGGAAGAAATTACATTCAAAATCCCCTAAAAATAAGAAGAGAAGAGAATTATATACACTCAGAAAGAAGACCTAAAGAGAAACCGTAAAGGAATCCTCAGAAAGAGACATGTTTCAATCTTGAAATCTATAACTTTGAAAATATGCTCTTCTCCTTTCATAAATTTGCCAAAAATGAGCCACTGTACCCTGCTGAAAAATGTTGAAAATCTAAAAATACCATTTTTTCAAGCACTTGTCACAACAAAATTTGCACATTGCCAAAGATTTCCTCTTTTGGTTGCTATCCACTTTGTGTCAATAACACACCTGTGAAAGTGAAATCTTCCTCTTTGATTAAAAAGTGAAAAAATGCCACATTGGTGAAAGCTAGAAAATTACTTTAACCTACACACTTCCATCTACCTGAAAAATAACAAAAATTTCCCCCTGTTGAAAGTGGCAAGTGATTGTCCTCCTCCGTGAAAATGACCCCTTTGTTCCTTGTCACTCTTTGATTTTGTACCTTTATCTCTTAGAGAAAAATACACTTCCCCCTTTTAATAATAAAATGAATGTTGTATTTTACCTCTTTCACATAATTTTTACTTTGGGTGAAAGATATAGTCCCTGTGCACTCACGGTCTAATATTTTCCTCATGCCACAACATATTTAATTTATTGGCCCCTATCTATGTTCAAAATGTTTGTACCAACTCAACCGCAATTTTCACTTGCTTATTTCATTGATGTCACTTTAGCTAAAATTCCACTCTGTTCATATTGGGTGTGAGAAAACTTTGCCCCTAAGGTCAAAACATAGATTCCCTTGCATGTAAAAATTCTCCTTAATGCTACACTTTAATTTATCACATATTGTAGAATTTGCATTTTCTGTATTATTTGAGCTAGGGCATAAAATATTTAAATCTTTCTTGTTTGTGAAATGGTAAATCAATCAACCTGTCATAATGTGTTACTGTCATCTTATGTGCTCGATCAATTCAAATGATGATACTCCTATATTTGGCAAGATCTTTAGCAATATCTGATTGAGTGCATATTGACTCGGCTGGCAATTCACATCTGTGAATGAGCATTGAATTATGAAAGCAAACTGCATTAAGGCAACACCTTCATTATGCCCAAAAGTCTCAACCCTTGATAGATGTGCAATGGTTTTACTCATTGCAAAAGAATCATACCCCTCATTGCTTGAGCTCCTGTTGACCGCCTTGCCATACCATCTTGTTCGTGTTCCATAAATTGTTTTGGCCATAAAGAGCCCTAGACATGGAGATGAGCACTTGAAGGTGACCCCATTGCTTTCTACACTTAGTCCTCATTTTGCATTTTGCATTCATGGAGCATGCATTAGCAATTTACAGAGAACCTCACATAGACTCACTCCTCCATTAGCATCAATGCATAACTATTATTAAAGATGACATGTTTGGAGCCGCTAATCACATGGATTCGCCTTCAATCACTGCACAGGTCACTAAGAACTTACATCTCTACAAATCATAGGAAATTAGGGCATCAAACCATGTTTTGATTTCACCTCCCTCCTTCCTTCATCGTAAACTTTGTTCCTTACAATTGGAAACCATACTGGGCACATCCGTTTCACCCTCGGCAACCATGAGAGGCATGAAGAATGCCTTCTCAACACAGCATAAAAAACTCAAATGACATTATATTTTCTTGAAGGTTTCAGAGATTGTTCTTGTCAAATAAAGGTTATGCATACACTATAATCAATGTGTATCATGAGACCACGTATACTGTTTGGCGCACGAGGTTCATTATGCCCTGTCTCCACTTCCACATTTTGTTGATTGCTTTTCTTGAAAGGTACTAACCCTTTTCAATAAATCCATCTATGCACCCCACATTTTGGCTACACTTGAGGCATTATTGCTAATGATCCTCAGATCCTGGGAAACCACACCTACAACCACATCTCTATTAGTTAAGCATTTTCCTCACACCTAGAGAAAACCCTAAAATGGTATTCTAAGTGATCTTGCATACTCATTGTGGCATTCTTATACATTTTCTTCCTACATAAATGTGTCTTTGCACCATAGACCTCAATCAAATAAAGATTCAACCAATGGATTTGACCACTCATTATTCTCTGTTGCCATCGATCACAATTCTGAAATGGGAGTGGATATGTTTAAAATTGATGTTTCCCATGGCTCCGCAAATTTATCCCAAGTACAAATAACCCTAAACTTTGGCTTCTCCATCTCTTTCCTTTTGACTTCGCGTTTGGCAACTTATCCTGCATGGATTTTTTCTAGGTCTTGTAGGTGCGCGGGATAATATTTTAGCTTCTCAGCATATTCATCTTTTATCCCACGATACTCTTGGATGCCTTTCTTAGACGTGTGGGACAAGACATGAAATTCCCTCCCTACACAAACTCTTATCCTGCGGGATCTTTGGCATCCCCCTTTACGTGTGTGGGACACAAATTTATTTCCCTACGACCTCATTTGCTTATCCCGCGACCTCACCGTGCAACCCAAGATACACTGCGGGATAATATTTACTCCATGTTGTGCCTCGTCCTTATCCCACAAGCCTCCAGTGAGATGAGCATTAAGCCGTGGGGCAAGAATTTGGAATAAATTTTATATATAAAAAATATTAAACCCTCATCTCGTGGCTTTTGGAAATGGGGCCCACGCTTCATAAAGATAAATATTTGCATAATCATATATCCAGAGTGATTTATTTCACTTTCACAAGTCACCGTTCTTGTATATTTTCAAATTAGTTGAATTATTTACCTGGAACCATTGCTTTTCCCTGCACAACATTTGCATAGCTCCTTTCACCTCGCGGGGTAAACAAGATTTTGTGAAAATTTTCCCACTTTGTAGTCATGGGCTCTACATATTTTCTTGGTGCGCACTACTTCTTTGTAAAAATATTTTATTATTAAATCAAATGATTTAATAAATCTAGGTCATTTAAATCAAACAAATGATTTAGCGAAATTGTTTCACTCCCCTCGGAATCATTAAATTGATTTTTTCATAATTCCACACAACACTTCCTTTTGCATTTTAAATATAATAATATTTCAATCAAAATGATTAAAAATAATAAATATTTAATCACTTAATCCCCTTAGTCTCATTGTGCATCAACCTTAGTCGGGCCCCAAAGTGGGCCCAACTAAACAAAAAATCATTTTCAAACCACTTATGCCTAGAAATGCACTGATTCATTGACCCGAAGTGTTCGAGATTCGAGAAATTGAGATCAGAATCTTCAACTTTGTCATTTTTGTGACTTTGAAAATAACCCAAAACATCTGAGTAGCTCCATAAACGAGCTTAGCAAAATAACTAAAACACCTAAGTAAGGCCTGGGAGCTAGCACACTGAAAGATTGTAAAACATAGAATCTGGGGTATCTGACAGATCGTCATTATGACATCAGAGGCAAAATTTATTTATCTCCAAAGTTGCCTACTTAGGCTTTTCTGAATGTGAACTTTTTAAACAACCTGAGTAGCCTTCAAACCCTGATTTGAAAAAATATCAAATCACCGCTTTGGGAGCCACCACTTGGCACACTAGTTGCTTAACATACCCTGAATAGGTGTGAAATAGTTTTTGACCTAATTAGGTCACATGTGAAAATTATTAACCATCAAAGTTGGCTTCTTTGATAAAACTGAACATGATGTTGAAACCCTAAAAGGTTGCATTTGGAATGGGGTTCAAAAATTGGTCATATGATGAGCTGGGAAGCTACCAACTTGGAATCCGGTAGATAATTTTATAAAGAATCATGGGGTACAACTGATTTAAAGTACAGGTCAATTGGGCATGAAATACAAATTTTCAAAGTAGCCCTCAAACTGTTGTTTGAGAGTGTTTGGTTGTTGAACTAAACCTTTTGCACATAGAATTGACTTGGGAAACTTGTCAAATGGACTGATCAGACTTAGCCACTTAGTATAGGGCTTCAAAAAATAGCAGGAAATCACAAACAACTCTCTGTTTCACTTGAAAATCAACCAGTGCAAAGTTATAATTCCTCAAACAGGGCTACTCAAAAAAGTGGAATAACTACAAATCAACAACCCTAACTTCAGGACCTCCGAAGGAGACCTCACAAATGCATCATAACTGATCTAGGGAAGTTGAAAATAGGCATATTTCATCTCCACAAGGTCTATAATCATCTCTCAAAGGGATTTCTCTTGACAATTCTCGGTGCAAAAATATGAGCTCACCAAATGAGCTACAAAGGCCTACTCTGAAAAGCGATTCTGAATGCTATTTGTAGTCACATAAATCTATCCATTTTAATTAAATGAATATTTTTATTTATTTAATTAAAAAGCCACTAGCCATCAGTTAATTAAATTAACATTTAATTAATTCATCTTCAAATCATTCTCCTATTAATTAAATAAATTATTCAATTTATTTTAATTAATTCATTAAACCAATTCCACACTCAATTAAATGAATAAATCCTATTTATTCAACTTAATCCCCTTTCCTCTTTTAAATAAATTAAATAAAAAATTTATTTAAATGATAAAATCCACCCCACTTGCATTCTCCTAAAAATGCAACTTGCATCTATTTGTTGAAATAAATGAATTTTATTTTAATAAAAATCCTATTTTCCTTCACCCACCAAACCCACTTGCAATCTTAACCCCCTTCTATATTCTTCTAAACCCTTCCTAATTAGCCTAATCCATCCCCTAAATATTGTCACATTCCTAAGCAACTTGGAGTCACTACTCAAAGACTCCAAAGTTTTTGAAAAGCATTTAATGCTTTATGTGTCCAACAAGCTAACCTCTAAAGTCTTCCAAACCACTAATGGCTCTTACATGACCATTTATGGTTAAATCCACTTACACCCATGGTTAGGGACTTTGACCCCTAACTCAACCCTCATGTAACCCATGTGCCTCCTCAAGCATTTATTGCTTTGACCATGGTTATCCTCACTAACTCTTGCACAGGAGTTTATCCATTGGATAAAAGCATTATTCTTTGAATAATGAATTTATTCACTCAACCCAACCTTAACCTTACCTCCCAAGTTAACCCTCAATTCATGTCAAATATTTAATGCTTCTTCCCTCTCCTCTCAACCTATCTCATATTGACACTTGTCATCCTGGGATTGGGTTGAAAGCCCTCTCATGGATTGAATATCATTCAATCCTGACCCTTGTTAAGATTTCTCAATCTCAACCATCCATTGCTCTATTTTTCCTATAAATAGAGCCCATTTCTTCATAATCCAGATCCTGAAAACTTGTATGCATTTACATTATAGTGAATTTTAGAAAAGAGCATTTAGCATAAATCATTAATACATTGTTATTTTGGTCTAAACTAAATCATTCCCATTTCATAGCATCTAAATATTAGTTTGTTCATACTTGCATAGCATTTAGATTAATCATTTGTCAATCTTGAACCTCCATAAGGCATTCATAGTGCAAAAAACTGCTAAGAGCTACACTAATTTGGAACTTGGAGAGGAGAGGAACAAGGAAGGAGAAACTACCAGCATGGTAGAGAGCATATGGAAATGTTTAGTTACTTTTTGTAGATTCCTTAAGCTTTCTATTTATTTAGTAGTGGTTTTCTTGATATGCTTGCTTAGGATAGTATTCAATCTTTGATTTGCTAACACTAATGACTAACTCTTGTCTCTTGTGTTTCCTTGTGTGTGTTTACCTATCAAAACAGGTTTTTCCTAATCCTTCCATTTTGCAAAGCATCACTATCTACAAAATTTTGAACCTAGGTCTTCAAAATTAGATAAAAATTTTGAAGTCCCAACAGTGGCTCTTGCTAGGGATGCATGCCCCTTGTGGGCATGGCAAGATCCCAGATCTCTAGCGAGCAGATTGGGTGCCTACTCCATTGGGAAAAGAGTAAAAAAAGGTCTTATTTTCTCCTAATTGAAGTGGCTTTAGGATCAAACCACATGTGATGGCCCAAGGTCACTTGAAAATATTATCCAATGCTTTCCTCTATTATAAACATTATTCTCCTCAGACTGCATTGAAACCAATCTGATGATATAGCTAGCATACCACTGATAAAATATGCTGACATCTCTTATCCAGCTACCATACTGAAAAATATCATTGCACCTATTGTCATTAAACATCTTAAACTTGTGCAATGACTGCAAATACAAATCATTATGTGACAAAAAATAGTCATGCTCACTGAAAAACAAATCCCCATGCTAAACATAACATGCACCATGGTTCACACCACCATCACACACCATAGAAACACTACTCAACTGAGAAAACAAAGACTCATGATCTGGCACATAGCCGAAAATATAGGTTTCATTCACATCATTAGTTTGGATGGGAAAAATTTTACTTTGAAAAGAACCTCCTTGCGGATCATGCACGTCATGCAAACCATCACCAAGAAAAGAGAAAGAATCATCCATGACCCTTTCATGTAACTGCAAGTTACTGAGCTCATAAGAAGCTTCAACATCTAGCTCTAAGTCACATTTGATGTCATTTATATCAGAAAATTGGATGCATGCAAGATCAACACATTCACTTTTCCAGGATCCCTCATAGGCATGCATTTTATCTTCCCACTCATGCAAGAGTTCATCACCATGGGGTTTAGCCCACTGGGCTGGGGGTTTGCACATATTTATTAAATTAGATTCATCATCACACTCACCAAACCCATCACCACTTTGATCACAGTGATCCCCCCCCTCCTCATGTGCACTATCATAAAAAATGTCATCATCAATAGAAGTTGTGCATATATCTTCAAAACAAAAATCTGATTTTGTATCAACATGCATGTCCTCATTATCAGCACACATGTCATAGCTGAATTCAAATAATCCTATGCATTTAAGATCTTCATGTTCTTGTTCATCAACCAGTTCAAGCGTGGGATAGGCATTAACAACAGGTTCATTTTTTGAAGCTTCATAAGAGACAACCTCACTGTCAAAATCCAAATCAGCAGGGTGCAAGAATTGATTACTCTTTCCTTGTCCATACCTCAAGTACTTCATTGCTAGTAGGTCTAAGATGCCTTCACTACTAATAGAACATGTATCCTCTTCACTCATAAGGCACCCACTAGATTCATGAGAGCATGTATCTACCATGTTATGGGAGATTGCATCTTCAACAACCTTATCAAAGTCACCATCCAGGAAAGAGCATTGACCATCTAGATGTTCATCTTCATCTTCACTCAGGCTATCATAATGCTCAATCTCAGGTTCCAACTCTTCAACTAATTTTTGTTCACATATGTTGTCACCTTCACCATGTTGATCATATCATTTGTCTTCTACAATGTAGGGAGAACTAATGTCATCTTGTGCATTCTTAGCATGTTCTTGCTCAACCTTGACATTATCAGCATGCAAGCTTTCATTATCAAGTTGCATCCTAGACTTCACATCTACAAAACATGTCAGTCCGTGCAATAATCTGATCCATAATAGTTGGTTTTGAACTCCTTGGCCATTGAACAATGCTAAGTCCGTAGACTTGCAAAACTAAGTCTACCCAATTGAACTCCTGAAGGATGAATCTCATATGAATGGTTTGTAATGCCTTCAAGAACCATGACAATAGTGCATAAGGTTGTTCACCCTCTTCTCTTTCATGTCCAACTGAGTGTTAATGTACACCATTGGGTTCTCAACATATAAACCTTGTTCTTGCTCCATTTTTGGCTGATAAAAATTCTCATACTACTGAAAAGTATAAGTGGAGATAGTAGGGACACTCATATCTTGAAAACCACATGGAACACTTGATTCATGATACTCTTGTGCACACATTGAACTCTCATGTGTTGGGATATGCTGAGAACTAGAAGGCTTCTCATAACTGACTATCTCATAGTTGAATCTTTCCAAAAACAACCTCCTTAAGCAATCACATGAGGACACACTTTATGTTACTAAACTTTCATACCAGTCCTTTGCACCATCCTTCAATGATCTCACAAAGAACTTCATGACTATGTCTTCCTTGAAAAAGTGAAAGCCTTCAACAAACTCACTGAATGTTTGAATATGGTGGAGTGTTGACTCAGATCCATGTGCATGAAAAAAAGACACTTGGTCCTTAAACTCAATGGGGAAGGGATGTGGGTACCCTTCAATGTTGCTGAAACTTAAAGGCCTATACCTCTCAGGGATGAACACCCTTCTAGGTTGACCTTGAAGTTGTTGATCACTCAATATGCCTAGGATAAAATAGTGACCATACATCTTGCTTGTCTTTACAAGCTTCTCATACAATGATCACAATTACACATTTCTTGATTCTTTGTTACAACAAGGTCTTAAGAAAAAGCAATGCATATATAAGACTGAAAATTAGGCTTAAGACCTCTTGAATGAACCTATTACAATGATTGCATACTTCTCTTTGACATAAAGCAATGACTAAATCATACAACTAAGAATTATGCAAATCTAAAAATTAACACTTTCCCTTTCTACTTTAGTGCTGCAACACTGAATAGGGAACTCTTTTCAAAATTAAAAATTTTATGGTTTTCAAAAATTTCTTCAAAAGAAGAATACCTGGAAAAAAAAAAATTGCAGCAATTGGTCTCTCTCTTTGGACTGAGAACTCCTTCACTTCTAGAGCTCTTCTTGCTTTATTATCAGGTTCTTTGAGACATAGTCGCCACCTCCTTGCAGAGGAACAAATTTTAGAACAACAGAAAGCTATTCAAAATATTTTATCATTCTGGGTCTTTTCCAACAGCAGAGTCATTTGATTTTTCTTCACACAAGTTGCTACAAGACACCTTCCAAGCTGAAAACCATGCAAATAGAGACTCATGGGCATCTCAACAAGCTTTAGGGAAAGCTTATCCCCAATGGAGTCACCATTCAGTTGGTTCCCAAACCAATAGTGCTTAAATCCTAGAGGAATTTCCACTAACTCATCAACAAAATCAGGGAGGTGTTTGGCCAACGAACAAGATTCAGTCACAAGACTGAGATCTCCAACTCTTTTGGCTCTACGAGACCAAGGCGAGTAAACCTATGCAATGTCAAAAAAACCAACAACGTCAAAATACTCAGGACATTACATTTATAGTAGATCATCCCAATAAAAGATACTAAGGAAGATGGATAAACTCTTGGTTATGGATTTAACCTTAGTTTGTAAGTATCTAAGCACTCATTCAGGAGGGGGGTTTCTACACTAATCCTACTCCTAATGCTGAAAGGAAATGCAAAAAGTAAAAGATTTTGATTAAAAGAATGAGTATGAAGACTGGAAACAACCCCAAGACTAGTGCCTTGTATGGGCAGCACAGTCAACTTCACAATATGTAGATATGACATCCAAACAGGGTAACATGCAACCAATGAGCTTTAAAATGTTAGTGCATTACACCAACATTATTCATTCTAGTTTTATCAATAGCCATACTAGGGAATCTCATACACACAACACTATTTATCTACTTTGTGATAAGCAAATTAATCTCTTTCTTGAAGAGAAGCAAACAACAAAGTAAACATCCGACGTGCAAAGACAAAGCAAAAGACCCTTGGTCATTTCACTCCATAAAATAGTGTGCATACACAAGAGATAGCTGTAAATAAAACCTCTAAACCTACATGTATTCAGATTGCAAACTATTGAAATACCAAAATACTACAAACTGAAAGAAAACTAACTCTAGTTGTCATCAAAACTTATGCATTGTACATAGAAATCATGCTTCCAAAATGAGGAAGAAATTACATTCAAAATATCCTAAAACTGAGAAGAGAAGAGAAAGATATGCACTCAGAAAGAAGACCTAAACAGAACCCCTAAAGGAATCTTCAAAAAGAGACATGTCTTGTTTCTTGAAATCTGCAACTTTGAAAATCTGCTCTTCTCCTTTCAAAATTTTTCCAAAAATGAGCCACTACACCCTGTTGGAAAATGTTGAAAATCTGAAAAATACCATTTTTCACACACTTGTCACACCAAAATCTACACATTGCCAAAGATTTCCTCTTTTGGTTGTTGTCCACTTTGTGTCAATAACACACATGTGAAAGTGAGATCTTCCTCTCTGATTAAAAAGTGAAAAAATTCCACATTGGTGAAAGTCAGAAAATGACTTTAACCTACACATTTCCATCTACCTAAAAATAGCAAAAATTCCCCCCTGTTGAAAGAGGCATGTGACTATCCTCCTCCGTGAAAATGACCCCTTTGTGCCTTGTCACACTTTGATTTTGCACCTTTATCTCTTAGAGTAAAATACACTTCCCCCTTTTAATCATAAAATGAATGTTACATTTTAGCTCTTTCACATAATTTTTACTTGCGTGAAAGTTATAGTCCCTGTGCACTCACAGTCTAATATTTTCCTCATGCCACAACATTTTTAATTCATTGGCCCCTATCTATGTTCAAAATGTTTTTAACAACTCGGCCCCAATTTTCACTTGCTTATTTCATTGATGTCACTTTAGCTGAAATTCCACTTTGTTCATATTGGGTGTGAGAAAACTTTTCCCCTAAGTTGAAAAAATAGATTCCCTTGCATGTAAAAATTCTCCTTAATGCTACACTTTAATTTATCACATATTGTAGAATTTGTATTTTCTGTATTATTTGAGCTAGGGCATAAAATATTTAAATCTTCGTTGTTTGTGAAATGGTAAATCAATCAGCCTATCATATTGTGTTTCAGTCATCTTATGTGCTCGATCAATTCAAATGATTATACTCCTATATTTGGTGAGATCTTTAGCAACATCCGATTGAGTGGACATTAACTCAGTTGGCAATTCACATCTGTGAATGAGTGTTGAATTATGAAAGCAAATTGTATTAAGGCAACACCTTCATTATGCCCAAAAGTCTCGACCCCTGATAGACATGCAATGGTTTTACTCATTTCAAAAGCATCGTACCCCTCATTGCTTGAGCTCCCACTGACCGCCTTGCCATACCATCTTATTCTTATTCCAGAAATTGTTCTGGCCATAAAGAGCCCTAGACATGGAGATGGGCACTTGAAGGCGACCCCATTGCTTTCTACACCGAGTCCTCATTTTGCATTTTGCATTCATGGTACTTGCATTAACAATTTATAGAGAACCTCACATAGACTCATGCCTCCATTAGCATCAATGCATAACTATTATAAAAGATGACATGTTTGGAGCCGCTAATCACATGGATTTGCCTTCAATCGTTGTACAGGTCACTGAGAACTTACATCTCTACAAATCACAGGAAATTAGGGCATCAAACAATGTTTCGATTTCACCTCCCTCCTTCCTTCATTGTAAACTCTATTCCTTACGGCTGGAAATCATACTGGGCACATCCATTTCACCCTCGATAGCCATGAGGGGCATGAGGAATGCTTTCTCAACACAACATAAAACACTAACTAATATTATATTTTCTTGAAGGTTTCAGAGATTGTGCTTATCAAATCAAGGTTATGCATACACTATAAACAATGTGTATCATGAGACCACGTATACTATTTCGCGCACCAGGTTCATTATGCCCTGTCACTGCTGGCACATTTTGCTGATTGATTTGCTTGAAAGGTTCAAACCATTTTTAATAAATCCATCTGTGCACCCCACATTTCGGCTACAATTGGGGCAATATTGCTAGCGATCCTCGGACACTGGGAAAACACACCTGCAACCACATCTCTATTAGTTAAGCATTTTCCTCGCACCTAGAGAAAACCCTAACATGGCATTCTAAGTGATCCTACATACTCATTATGGCATTGTTATACATTTTCTTCCTTACTTAAATGTGTCTTCACACCAGAAACCCCAATCACATAAAGATTCAACCAATGGATTTGACCACTTATTATTCTCCATTGCCATCGATCACAATTTTGAAATAGGAGTGGATATGTTTGGGATGGACATTTCCCATGGCTTCGTAAAGTTATCCCAAGTACAAATAACCCTAAACTTTGACGTCTCCATCACTTTCCTTTTGACTTCACGTTGGGCAACTTATCCCGCATGGATATTTGCTAGGTCCTACAGGTACGTGTGATAATATTTTAGCTTCTCGGCCTATTCATCTTTTATCCTACGATACTCTTGGATTCCTTTCTCAGATGCATGGGACAAGAGATGAAATTCCCTCCCCACTCAAACTCTTATCCCACGGGATCTCTGGCGTCCCCCTTTACATGCATGGGACAAACTTTTATTTTCCTATGGCTTCATTTGCTTATCGTACGACCTCACTATGCAACGCAAGATACACTGTGGGATAATATTTACTCCATGTTGTGCCTCACCCTTATCCTGCACACCTCTAGTGAGATGAGCATTTAGCCACGGGACAAGACTTTGGAAGAAATTTTATATATAACAAATATTAAATCCTCATCTCGTGGCTTTTGGAAATGAGGCCCATGGTTCACAAAGATAAATATTTGGACAGGGATATCTAAAGTGATTTATTTCACTTTCACAAGTCATTGTTCTTGTTTATTTTCAAATTAGTTGAATGATTTACCTAGAACCATTGTTTTACCCCGCACAACATTTGCATATCTCCTTTCACCTTGCTGAGTAAACAAGATTTTGTGAAAACTCTTCCACTTTGTAGTCATGGGTTCTACATATTTTCATGGTGCCCACTACTTCTTTGTAGAACTCTTTTATTATTAAATCAAATGATTTAGTAAATCTAGGTCATTTAAATCAAACAAATGATTTAATGAAAGTGTTTCACTCCCCTTGTGATCACAAGATTTGCGGAATCATTAAACTGATTTTTTCATAATTCCACACAACATTTCCTTTTTCATTTTAAATATAATATTATTTCAATCGAAATGATTAAAAATAATAAATATTTAATCACTTCAGCCCCTTAGTCACATTGTGCATCAGCATTAATTGGGCCCCGAAGTGGGCTTGACTAAAAAAAATTCATTTCCAAACCACTTATGCCTAGAAATGCACTGATTCATTGACCTAAAGTGTTCGGGATCCGAGAAATTGAGTTTAGAATTTTCAACTTTGTCATTTTTGCATCTTTGAAACTAAGCCAAAACATCTGAGTAGTTGTAGAAACGAGCTTAAAAAACTAACAAAAACACCTAACCAAGGCTTGGGAGCTAGCACATTGAAAGATTGTAAAACATAGAAGTTGGTGCATCTAACGGATGAACATTACGACATCCAGGGCAAATTTTATTTATCTACAAAGTTTCCTACTCATGCTTTTTTGAATCTAAAATTTTTAAACACCCTAAGTATACTTCAATCCCTGATTTGAAAAAATATCAAATCACCACTTTGGGAGCCGCCACTTGGCACACTAGTAGATCAACATACCTTGAATAGGTGTGCAAGAGGGTTTGATCTGATTAGGTCACGTCAAAAGTATTAACCCTCAAATTCGGCTTTGTTGATAGAATTGAACATGTTGATGTTGAAACCTTGAAAGGTTGCATTTGGAATGGGTTTCAAAAGGTGATCATAAGACAAGCTGGGAGGCTACAAACTTGGAATATGGTATATAATTTTATAGAGAATCATAGGGTATAACTTATTTAAAGTGAAGGTCAACTAGGCATGAAATATGAATTTTCAAAGTGGCCCTCAAACTGTTGTTTGACAGTGCTCACTTGTTGAAATGAACCTTTTGCAAATGGAATTGACTTGGGAAACTTGTCAAACAGACTGATGGGACTTATCCACTTGGCATATGGATTCAAAAAATAGCAGTGAATCATAAACAACTCATTGTTTGACTTAAAAATAAACTGGTGCAAAGTTATAATGCCTCAAACAAGGCTACTCAGAAAATTGGAATAACTGCAAATCAGCAACCCTAACTTCAAGACCTCTGAAGGAGACCTCGCAAATGCATCATAACTGATCTAGGGAAGTTGTAAATAGTCATATCACATCTCCACAAGGTGTATAATCATCCCCCAAATGGATTTCTCTTGAAAATTCTCCAGTGCAAAAATATGAGCTCACAAAATGAGCTACAAAGGCCTACTCTGAAAGGCGATTCTAAATACTATCTACAAAATTTCAAACCTGAGTCTTCAAAACTATAGTAAATTTTTGAAGTCCCAACACATATATCTATCATTCACCCCTTGGCATTTGCACACACAACCACCTCTTGTCATTTGCATTTACAAATTACATGTGTTAAACAAGTTGAAGCACACTTGAAATTAGAGGAAGTTAACTCTTATATGGGGTTCTATACACTTTAAACTAGACATCACTTTCACACACACACAAGGATGAGTGGAACTAAAAAAATAGGGCTACACTATTCATACTCTCCTCCCCAACGTGGATCACCTAGATGCAAACATCTAGGGGTGAGGTATTTATGTTCTCTCTCATCATTCTTATCATGGATCACCTAGATAAACATATCTAGCATGCATTCATGCTCTCTCTTCTTCTTCTAATGAACTACTAGCTTTTCTATTGATAGTTCATGAATGATGCTTTCTTTTCTCTTTTATGTGATCACTTGTGTTCGTGAGATGGCATTTTTCAAGAATGATATTAGTTGTTGAGACATTTTGATATCGAGGTCTCTTTGGCTAGTTGTCTTTGTTAGTATTATGGATGTGTTGCATTGGTTTTTTCATTGATGTCAACACTTGTCAATACTTATCAGCACTGGAGATCTTTGGTTATTTTCATCGGCATGTTTAGTGACTTATGCACAGTCACCGGTATTTGGTTCATGGGCAAGTTATATTGTTCAGCGACACTAAGGATGATTTGTTATCATCTAGAGATTACTTGGTTATCTCGAACACATGGTTTAGACACTTGTTTTGGTGATTTGGTTATTGGTCTAATCGAATTTTCATATTTGTTGTTACCAGAAAATTGGTCTAGGTTATGGATCGGCATACGTTATCTATTCCAGATCAGCATGACACGTTATGGAGATGATTTAATGATTGATTATTATTGTAAATGCATTAAGCCAACATGATGCATCACATATTGATTCATTTGTAATTTATTTAATTGTAATATTCATAGTGAGCCGACCTACACATTTGGTCTTAAGTTTTGGTATATCTGTAAGATCTCATTTGTGAGATTAACATGGTAGTAGAAGAGGAATGTAATAAGGTATATGTGAATATAAGAAGAGCTACTCATGTAGACATCATTTGAAGATTAAAGGAAGGTTTTTGAAGAAGACAATCAGAGCTTAACCGGTACTGAATCTAGCATATGAAGATGCTACTTTGAGTAGTACATTATCATTGGATTTAACCATCCAATTGTAGTCAGTGTGACTCTCATTTTGTGATTGAGCAATGAGCTCTAAGCAGTTGGCCTTTCTGCATGTGCAGGACCCATTTGTACACACATACTATCTGCAATAGTATCATCTGATTGTGGGTAAGGTTTCCCACCGTGGTTTTTCCCCTTACATGGTTTCCACGTACAAATACCTATGTTATGTATTGTGAATGTTATTTGTCTTTCTGTTTCATGCATTAAACTTTACTGATATTGTTATTAACTATTAAATTGTCAACCGGCATTAAGTTTGGTTTACCGGTATTATGCATCAAGTTTGATTAAGTTATATTTGGGCTGAAATTAATAGATAATTGATTCACCCCCCGCTCTCAGTTGCCTCTGGGTCCTAACAATTAGTATAAGAGCTAAGTCCTCTTTTTTCAGAAGTTTAACAGCTTGAGGAGATTCTATGGCAACTAACTATTGCAAGAAGGACAGTCTGAAACTTGATGGAACTAACTATGGTATATGGAAGATCAGAATGGAGACACAACTGAATTGCATTGGAAGAGACATATGTGATGTTACAAAGAATGGCTATATTGGTCCTACACAGAGTCAACCTAATCCACCAAACTTGGCTAAAGATCAAGAGAATGATTTGCAAAGCAAGAGAAGCACTTTTGAGCGCATTGTCAGATCAACAAATCATGGGATTATCAAACCAATCTACTGCTAAAGCTATTTGGGACAAATTGGAGACATTGAATGAAGGTGATACCACTATCAAAATTGCAAAACTGGAATGCTTCCGCGTCAGGTATGAAAATCTAAAAATGGAAGAAGATGAAAGAATTTCTGCTTTTATGGAAAGAGTTAATGAAATTGTTTCGGGTATACAATGTTGTGGAGGATCATTAAGTGAAGATAAAATTATTTCTAAAGTTTTAAGAGCATTACCACCGGCATACAAAATGAAAGTAACTTCTATTAATGAATTGAGAACAATGCCTAATACATCGGTATCTAGAGATACCTTGGTTGGAAAACTTTCAGCTTTTGAACTTGAGGAATTTGGTCCTATTGCTACAATTGAGAAGGATTTAGCCTTGAAAGCATCATCATCATTATCATCTGAGAAATTTGATTGGAAAGCACTTTATGCAAGAGAACTTGAAGACATCAGAAGAGAGAATGAAGAATCAGAAGAGCTTGAAGCACTATTTGCAAGGAAAATACCTAAAGGTCCAGTTGGAAGTAAGAATGAAGGTAAAGCACCATTTAAATGTTTTAACTGCAATAAAATTGGTCATATGGCATCTAGGTGTCCTAATAGACATGTAAGATTGAGAGAGGAAGCTAAAAGAACATATAAGCCTAACCCTGAATATCAGAGATACAGATTTAAGAAGAATAGAGATAAATCATGTTACTATGCTGATGGAGTTACTGGTGATTCCGATGAGGAACCGATAGACAATGGATGGGCTATTACAGAAGATCAACCGACACCTACTATACAAACGGTAGAGCGGGCCCTGGCAGCTAAAATTGAAGAAAAGGATGAATGGATCATTGATTATGGATGTTCACATCATATGACTGGTGATAAAAGTAAATTCTTGACTTTTCAACAATACAATGGAGGTCTAGTAAGATTTGGGGATGATAAAGCTTGTTTGATCAGAGGAAAAGGCACTATATCTTTTGATGGTAAGAACAATACTAACAACATTTATTATGTTGAAGGTTTGAAGCATAATCTTTTGAGTGTTGGTCAATTAGTTGAAAAGGGATTTCAGTTACAATTCAAAGATGGTAAATGCAAAATCATGAATAGAACTGGTTTGAAAATTGCAACCGGTAATTAGACCAGAAGTAATATCTTTCACTTGAATAACAATGAGAAGACATGCTTGATTGCACATATTGATGAAAGTTGGTTATGGCATAAAAGACTTTGTCATGTAAATTTTGATTGCATTGTAAATATCAGTACAACTAAGGCAGTAAGGGATTTACCTAAGATTATAAAACCTCACAATCTGGTATGTAAGGAATGTTAACTTGGAAAGCAAGTTAGAACAACTTTTAAGAGTATTCCAGAGAAATCCAATAATGTTCTTGATTTAATTCATATTGACTTATGTGGTCTACCAAGAACTAAAAGTCTACAAGGAGATAGATATTTTATGTTAATCATTGATGATTATTCTAGAATGTGTTGGGTTACATTTCTTAGGGAGAAATCAGAAGCTTTTGGGAAATTCAAACTATTCAAGGTAATGGTAGAGAATGAAACCGGTAAGAAAATCAAATGTTTAAGATCAGATCAAGGAGGTGAATTCACATCTAGGGATTTTAATACATTCTGTGAAGTGAATGGAATCAGAAGATAGTTATCAACACCTTGGACACCCCAACAAAATGGAGTTGTGGAAAGGAAGAACAAAATTATTCTGGATGCAGCCAGAAGCATGATATTAGAAGAAAACCTACCTCATGTGTACTGGAGAGAAGCAGTCAATACAGTGATTTACACATTCAACAAAGTTCACATCAAAGGTGAAATCGGTAAGACCCCTCATGAACTATGGTTTGGTAATACTCCTACTCTTAAATATTTTAGAATATTTGGAAGCAAATTTTATATTAGGAGAGATTATTATATTGGTAAATTTGATCCTAGAAGTGATGAAGGAATATTTCTTGGTTATTCATCTAAGAGCAAGGCATATAGATGTTTTAATAAAAGATTGTAGAAAATCATTGAGAGTACAAATGTGAAGATTGATGAATAGTTTAGAGGTAATTCAAGGTCTATGGACTCTGAACTGGCAATTGAGATAATCACAAATGAACCTATACATGCACCGGTATAGATTGTTGATCCAGTCACACCGGCATCATCAGAGAATTCCACAGTGACTAAAGAACAATAGCAAGTGAATACACCCAAGTATGTAAGATTGAATCACTCTAAAAGTCAGATAATTGGGAATAAGTATCAAGGAGTTATGACAAGAGGAAGAATGGAAAATGAAGAGTTATGCTTAATTTCTCAAATTGAACCACCATCAGTTATTGAGGCATGTGAAGATAAACATTGGATTAAAGTTATGGAAGATGAATTGGAACAAATTGAAAAGAATAACACATGGACATTGGTTCCCCAGCCTAAAAACAAAAATGTAATTGGAACTAAATGGGTATTCAGAAATAAACTTAATGAAGATGGTAAGGTAATCAGAAATAAAGAAAGATTAGTGTGTAAGGGATATTCATAGAAAGAGGGAATTGATTATAATGAAACCTTTGCACCGGTAGCTAGAATTGAGGTAGTCAGACTATTTCTAACATTTATAGAACACAAGAACTATAAAGTATATCAAATGGATGTTAAATAGGCATTTCTAAATGGTGATCTTGAAGAGGAAGTTTACATTGAACAACTTGATGGATTTTCTTTGACAAATGACAAAGATATGGTTTGCAGGTTAAGGAAAGCTTTATATGGATTAAAGCAAGCTCCTAGAGCTTGGTATGCTAGATTGGACAAATATCTTTTGAAGCTTGGTTACACTAAAGGTATTGCTGACACCAACTTACATTTTAAAGTGACTAATGATGACATCTTGGTTATTGAATTTTTTGTTGATGATATAATTTTTGGAGGAGAAGATGGATTGTGTAAAGACTTTTCTAATAAGATGCAAGAAGAATTTGAAATGTCTACGATTGGGGAGATAAAATTTTTTTTAGGATTACAGATTTCACAGACTGATAAAGGTATATTCATATGTCAATCTAAGTACTTGAAGGAACTACTAAAGAAATTTGGTATGGAAAACTCTAAACCAGTAAGTACTCCTATGACTACAACTGATAAACTATCATTGAAGGATGAATCAGCAACTGTTAATTCGACAATATATAAATCTATGATTGGAGGTTTACTGTATTTAACACAAACAAGACCTGATATTATGAATGCAGTATGTATTGTTTCAATATTTCAGAGTAATCCTAAGGAAAATCATGAATCGATAGTAAAAAAAAAAAATTGGTATCTACAAGGCACAACAAATCTTGGTTTATGGTATCCTAAAGATGAAAATTTTGATTTATGTGCATACACAGATGCTAATTGGGCAAGAGATGTAGATGACAAAAAGAGCACCACTGGTGGAGTATTCTTTCTTGGTAGCAAATTGATTTCATGGTTGAGAAAGAAACAAAGTTGTACATCATTATCAACAATTGAATCAAAATATGTTGCAATAGCAACTAATTGTACTCAGGTATTATGGATTAAGCAAATGTTGAAGGACATAAAGGTAAAATGCAAAGAACCTATAATCATTTACTATGATAATATGGCAGCAATTTCTATATCCAAGAATATGGTATTTCACTCTAAAACTAAACATGTTTCTATCAAATTCAATTTTTTGAAAGAGAGTGTTGAAGCAAAAGAAGTGAAATTGGTCTATGTGAATACTAAAGAGAAGATTGCAAATATCTTTACTAAGCCTTTGCCTAAGGAAACATTTGAATATCTCTGAGAGCAACTTGGGGTAATACCCTCACCGGTAGAGACTTAGACAGTTGGAGAATGGCATCAAACTAGCAAAATTTGTAGAGAAATATTTTTCCGACTTTGATGAAGGAGAGCTACTTATCAGGGGGAGTAGTTGTATAAGTTGGTATTTGTAATTAGTTCTATGAATTGGTTGTATCTGGTTTTTGTATTGCTTTGGAATTTAACGTCAAAGGGGGAGAGATATCTATGAAAAAACACATTATCTATTGGGGAGAGATTATTCATTGGGGGAGTAATATTATGTATTTTGATTTCTGGTAATTGATCTCTTTGGGAGATTGTTGGTTTTTTGGTTTTTGGCATTTCTCCTTTGGCACTTAGATGGTTTTTCCATCTTGTGTTGCCATCAATGCCAAAGGGGGAGATTGTTGGTATAATGGTTGTGTTGCATTGGTTTTGTCATTGATGGCAACACTTATCAGCACTGGAGATCTTTGGTTATGTTCATTGGCATGTTTAGTGACTTATGCATAGTCACTGATATTTGGTTCACTGGCAGGCTATATTGTTCACTGGCACTAAGGATGATCTGTTATCATCTGGAGATTACTTGGTTATGTCGAACACATTGTTTGGACACTTGCTTTGGTGATTTGGTTATTGGTCTAATCGAGTTTGCATATTTGTTGTTACTGACAAATTGGTCTAGGTTATGGACTAGCATGCGTTATCTATTCTAGATCAGCACGACACATTATGGAGATGATTTATTGATTGGTTATTATTGTAAATGCATTAAACCGAGATGATGCATCACATATTGATTCATTTGTAATTGATTTAATTGTAATATTCTTAGTGAGCCGACCTACACATTTGGTCTTAGGTTTTGGTATATATGTAAGATCTCATTTGTGAGATTAACATGGTAGTAGAAGAGGAATGTAATAAGGTATATGTGAATATAAGAAGATCTACTCATGCAGACATCATTTGAAGATTAAAGGAAGGTTTTTTAAGAAGACAATCAGAGCTTAACCAGTACTGAATCCAGCATATGAAGATGCTACTTTGAGCAGTACATTATCATTGGATTCAACCATCCAATTGTAGTCAGTGTGACTCTCATTTTATGATTGAGCAGTGAGCTCTAGGCAGTTGGCCTTTTTGCATGTGCAGACCATATTTGTACACACATACTATCTACAGTAGTATCATCTGATTGTGCGTAAGGTTTCCCACCATGGTTTTTACCCTTACAAGGTTTCCACGTACAAATATATGTGTTATGTGTTGTGGATGTTATTTGTCTTTCTGTTTCATGCATTAAACTTTACTGGTATTGTTATTAACTATTAAACTGTCCATCGACATTAAGTTTGGTTTACCAGTATTATGCATCAATTTTGATTAAATTATATTTGGGCTGAAATTAACAGACAACTTATTCACCCCCCCCCCCCCGAGTTGCCTCCGGGTCCTAACAGTCTTGAGGTCTTGTTTTTGGTCTTTATCTTTTGTTGTGTCTTTTTATGTGTTTTGCCTTTTGTTTGTCTTTTTGTGTTTGTTTATTTTTTTGTTTTTGTCTTATTTTGTGTTCTCTTGCATATGTTTGAGTGAGTTAAGATCCTCAAATTGGGGGCTTGGTTCCTCAAAATTAGTGATGTCTTATACTCCTTGTGATCTTGCTCCATTTCCTCATCTTCATCTCTCTTTCATCTACTTTACCATGAGTATTTGTGTAAGCTCATACTCTCGCTAAAGTGGGGGCTAAATGTAGTGTCCTAAAATTGCACCCCTTTGCAATTTTAATTGTATTTGGGGCCCTCACCTTAGTTTTCACATCCCTATGCCTAATTAAGACCTAATTATGCCTTCTCCATGTAAATATAACTTCATTTTCATCTCATGCAATGCATGGCCCCATATTCCAACCCCAAAATAAGGTAGGACCAAGGTGTGGCACTCTAGTGCTCATTGGAACTAGGGCGCTACACCCTAGTCCTCCTTAATTGGTCCCTATTTTGTTTTGTATATTAGAGTTGTTGGAATGTGTTGTTGTCATTGATGTCAACATATTCCTGTGTTGTAGAAAATTGATATGTTGCAGAGAGTTGAGTTAGTTTGGTTGAAAATGTGCTAATGCGGATAAATGGGATTTGAGATACTTATCTCAAGTTGATTCAGTATGAGCTTTAGTGTTCCAAAAGGATATTTGATCAAGTTATGTGATCCGGTATGATGATTGGTTTTTATGTTGGTTTGGTATTGTAAAGTTGTGATTTCTGAATTGTATTGCTCCGGAATTGATTCTTTATGCTAAGAAGATTTTGGAGAATGTTTGGGATATTCATGTGTGTCCTCAGTTTGAATGGTTCATTATTTGGAACTTCACAAGTGTATATTTTAGTTTGTTGTTGGTGTTCTTGAGCTTTAGTGATGAAATAATGATGATTCTTGTTATCCGAGTTGTTGCAGTTATTGCGGAGGAATTCACATTACTTGTTAATGTTCTCTAATCATGTTCTATGTATTTTGGTGGTCCGCATTGATTGTTGTGCATTTTGCTAGATATTTTATTGGTCTGGTGGTATTCTTCATGCTATACGAATTTCTGGTCAAACTAATGGTTGTTGCATGTTGTGGATGATCTTGGTGAAATATTCAGTGGTGTTACATGTTCAAGGATTTGATTTGGGTCCATTCTATGTCCTTGTCAATATTGTATTGGTCCACATATGGTTTTATGTATCGTGTGATGTAATTTTGTAATTAGGTCTTATGTGTTGAGCTGACCTTAAGGTTAACGCTAATGTTGAGCTGACCTTAAGGTTAAGGTTGATGATTTGTATAAATAAGTATTGTAATCATGTAAGATGTGTGTTTATGGTTGTGTCTACAATTTGTGAGAGTATTGTAGGTGTGAACAAGTGAATTGATCTTTCGATAGTGGAGAAGAGAAGAGAAGTGTTGTTGTGTAGACAATGTGCTTAACCGAAACTATGATTAGGCATTTGGAGATGATATTCTTATAGTTCATGTAATTCAATTTTTTGTCTGATCTTTATAAGGCAATGAGCCTTCCTAGGGCTGTAGCTATTGGTATTTTGGTATGGTTTTGTCATTCATGTCAACACCTATAACACTTATCAACTCTAGCACTTTGGAGGATTAGCAATATTCACCGGCAAACAAGTGACTTATGCACAATTACCGGTATCTGGTACACCGACAGGATATATTGTTCACCGGCACTTGGAATGACATGGAAAACACTTGGTTATGTCAAAGACATCATTTGGACACTTTGTCTTGGAGATTTGTTCATTGGCATATTTGTATTTGCATATTTGTTGTTATCGGCAAATAGGTTCTGAATAAGCACCAGCAGGCTTATCTATTCCAGATCAGCATGACATGCTTTGGAGATGATTTTGTTGTTATTGTAAATGCATTAAGCTGAAATGTTGAATCGGATATTACATCAGTTATTGATTTACTTGTAATTATTTTATTGTAATATCTTTTAGAGCCGACCTACTAAAATTGGTCTTAGGTTATGGTATATATGTAAGATCTTATTTGTAAGATCGATATGTGATTGGGATAAGGATTTGGAAGAAGGTATATGCGAGAATAAGCAGAGCTATACATGCAGACATTGTTTGAAGGTGAAGCAAGGTTTTTGTAAAGGCAATTAGAACTACACCGGTACTAAATCCAGCATATGAAGATGCTATTTTGAGCAGTACATCATTGTTGGATTTAACCATCCAATTGTAGTCAATGTGACTCCTATTTGTGTTTGAGCAGTGAGCTCTAGGCGCTTGGCCTTTATGCATGTGCAGACCCCATTTGTATACACATACTATCTGCAATAGTATCATCTAATTGTGGGTAAGGTTTTCCACTGTGGTTTTTCCCCTTACAAGGTTTCCACGTACAAATATTGGTGTTATGTGTTGTGGATGTTATTGTCTTTCTATTTCATGCATTAATCTTTATCGGTACTGTAATTAACTGATAAACTGTCTACCGGCATAAGTTTGGTTTACTAGTATTAAGCATTAATTAAGGTTGGATAAGTTGTTTTTGGTTTAAATTTATTTGACAACTGATTCACCCCCCCCTCCTTTTAGTTGTCTTCGGGACCTAACAACTAGTATCAGAGCCTAGTCCTCTTTTTACAGAAGTTTAGCAGCTTGAGGAGATCCAATGTCTACTAACTATTTTAGGAAGGACAGTCCTAAACTTGATGGAACCAACTATGGTATATGGAAGATCAGAATGGAGACACATCTAAATTGCATTGGAAAGAACATTTGGGATGTTACAAAGAATGGCTATACAACTCCTACATCTGGTCAACCTAATCCACCTACCTTAGGAAAAT
Source organism: Cryptomeria japonica (assembly GCF_030272615.1). Taxonomy (NCBI): domain Eukaryota; kingdom Viridiplantae; phylum Streptophyta; class Pinopsida; order Cupressales; family Cupressaceae; genus Cryptomeria; species Cryptomeria japonica. Next base: position 357,380,917 of record NC_081407.1, on the reverse strand, counting down.
ATGAAGAAAATGATTGCAAAGCAAGAGAAGCACTTTTGAGCGCATTATCAGATTAGTAAATCATGGGATTGTCAGATAGGTCTACTACTAAAGCTATTTGGGATCATTTGGAAACATTGAATGAAGGAGATTCCATAGTCAAAATTGCAAAACTTGAAAGCTTCTGAGTTAGGTATGAAAATCTAAAAATGGAAGAAGATGAAAGGATTTCTTCTTTTATGGAAAGAGTAAATGAAATTGTTTTGGGTATTAAATGTTGTGGAGGAACCTTAAGTGAAGATGAAATTGTTTCAAAAGTTTTAAGAGGATTACCACCGGCATATAAAATGAAAGTTGCTGCTATAAATGAGTTGAGAACAATGCCTAATACATCAATAACTAGGGATACATTGATTGGAAAACTTTCAGCTTTTGAAATTGAGGAATTTGGTCCTGTTGCTACTATAAAGACAGATTTAGCCTTTAAAGCATCAACATCATCTACACCATCTTTTGAAAAATCTGATTGGAAAGCCTTTTATGCAAGAGAACTTGAGCAAAGCAGAAGAGAAAATGAAAAACTTGAAGAACTTGAAGCACTATTTGCAAAGAAAATGCCTAAAGGTCTAGTTGGAAGTAAGTATGAAGGGAAAGCACCCTTTAAATGTTTTAACTGTAATAAGATAGGTCATATGGCTTCAAGATACCTTGATAGACATGCTAGACTAAGAGAAGAAGCTATAAGAACATACAAACCTAACCCTGAATATCGGAGATACATATTTAAGAAGAATAAATATAAATCTTGTTATCTTTCTAATGAAGGAGTTACTGATGATTCTGATGAAGATCCGGTAGACAATGGATGGGTTTTTGTTGCTATAATAGAAGATCAACCAACACCTACTGTTCAACCGGTAGAGTAGGCCCTGGCAACTAAAGTTGAAATTAAGGATGAATGGATCATTGATTCAAGATGTTCACATCATATGACTAGTGATAAAGGTAAATTCTTGAACTTTCAGGAATACAATGGAGGTCTGGTAAGATTTGGAGATGATAAAGCTTGTTTGATCAAAGGAAAAGTTACTATATCTCTTGATGGTAAGCATAATACTGACAATGTTTACTATGTACAAGGTTTAAAGTATAATCTTTTGAGTGTTGGTCAATTAGTTGAAAAAGATTTCAGTTACAATTCAAGAATGGTAAATGAAAACTTATGAACAGAACTGGTTTGGAAATTGCAACCGGTAATCAAACTAGAGGAAACATCTTTCATTTGAATAACAGTGAAAAGACATTCTTGATTGCACACATTGATGAAAGTTGGCTATGGTATAAGAGACTCTGTCATGTAAATTTTGATTGCATGGTAAAAATTAGTACTACTAAGGCAGTTAGAGACTTACCTAAGATTGTTAAACCTCACAATCTGATATGTAAGGAATGTCAATTTGGAAAACAAGTTAGAGCATCTTTTAAAAGTATTCCAGAGAAATCCAATACTGCTCTTGACTTAATTCACGTTGATTTATGTGGTCCAGCTAGAACTAAAAGCTTACAAGGTGATAGATATTTTATGCTAATTATTGATGACTATTCTAGAATGTGTTGGGTTACTTTTCTCAGAGAAAAATCAGAAGCACTTGGGAAGTTCAAATTATTCAAAGCAATGGTAGAAAATGAAACCGGTAAGAAAATAAAATGTCTGAGATTAGATCAAGGAGGTGAATTCACATCTAAGGAATTTAATACATTTTGTGAAGTGAATGGAATCAGAAGATAGTTATCAGCACCCCAGACACCACAGCAGAATGGAATTGTAGAAAGGAAAAATAGAACTATCTTGGATGCAGCCAAAAGTATGTTATCTGAAGCAAATCTACCACATGTATGTTGGAGAGAGGCAGTAAGCACAGTGGTCTATGCATTCAACAAATTTCACATCAAAGGAGAAACCGGTAAGACCCCTGATGAACTATGGTTTGGTATTACTCCTACTCTTTGTTGGCATATGTGCAGAGTATGTTGACATGATGATATTGTGTTGTCATTGATGTCAATATGCTGAAGAGAGAACCAATAATACACTAAAGAGTGAACTGGTAATATGTTGAAAAGTGAACCGATTTATTGAAGTTAAGCAACTGGCAAAGTGAACCGGTATAATGTTGTGAACCAGTATATGTGCAAAAGGGTGAAGTGATACGTTTGTCTAAGTGAACCAGTATATGGAATGTTTTCTATCAAGGTTTAATATGGTATGATTACCGGTTGGTAGTCCCATCCTCAAGGTTTTCAGTTGAAGTGTTTTGAGCCTGTGTGATTCAACCGATGGCATTATGTGATGAGTTAGCATTGTAATGGAGATCAGATTGTGTTGCCACATCAGCCTTTTGCACATGAAGGATCTTGCATGAAGGGGGTTGATCATATCTACCTTGGGAATATGTGAAGTCCCTGCAAACGATGAAGAACGCGTGATGGGTTATCACCTCCAAGAAGTGGTGAAGAACAAATGATGGAGAATGTCTTGAGATCTATTCAAGACCATTGTATTCAAATGCAAAGTGTTCAATGGTTAGGATTGAACTGACTGAATTTCTCAACCTAAATGTTTAGGGTTTAGGGTTCATGCTACCGACCTATCTGTTTCTTATAAGGTTGATGTTGTGTTTCATGTTGATGTTGTTGGCAAATGTTGTGTGTGTATCTAAGTGCAGAGATACGTGATTCTTGCCAGACTAAATAAGAGAATTGATACCTGCAAAGTGTGTGTGCAAAAGGAAGGAAATAAAATGGATCTGCATTGGCATTGAGTGCTATTACGAGATCATTGTAATACCTGTTCATCTCTAATCACTTCAACAATTGGAAAATCTCTTAACAGGGTAGCTTTAACCAGCTTGTTGTAAATCCTTTAATAGGGTGACTCAAAGCCATTGAGTTCATAAAATCCTCTAACAAGGTAACCTTTAATAGGGTTTAACCCTTAACCGGGTGATCCTTAACAAGATCAGTTCCTAGCAGAACCTGTTGTAATAGTCTTTAACCGGACTAGGCTCCTAATAGAGCAGACTTCTAAAGAGTTCAAAAATAGCTTGTGGGTATTCATCTCCACCATGGTTTTTCCCATTTGGGTTTCCATGTGAAAAATATGTGTGTCATGTGTGATGCCTCTTTCATGTGATATTTTGTTATTTCCCATTTAGTGGTGAATCATGTTGTTCTAGTAAATTATTGTATCTCTAATGATAGATTATATGTTTATGCATAAGGAAGAAGTAGAAATGAGGGAGTAGATTGTATGGAAAGCTAAGTGTTTCCAGTTTATGTCTTTCATAGTCTCATTATGTTTAATCGGTAGTAATCTGGTTTAGACCAGTATTAGTGTTTGTCTGTCAAGTGCACTGTTTGCAGTCAAACTGGTTCAAGAAAAAAATTTGTGTTTGTAATGATTCACCCACCCTCTCAGTACTGGTTTGGTACTCACTATTCATCATTGAGTTATCAATTGGTATCAGAGCATCCTTTAGGTCCTCTGTGTTGTAAGCTTAACCGCTTGAGGGAAAGATCCTATTGTAATGATAAAGAGGGAAGGTCCAAAGTTCAACAGAGATAACTTTAAAATATGGAAGTACAGAACGAAGATATACATCAAAAGCATGGGTGCTCAACATTGGAGCTATGTTGAGAATGCTTATGTTATCCCTACCGGTACTCTCACCGATGACCAAAAGAGAGAGATTTAGGAGAATGGGCAAGTCATGGAAGCCCTAATTAGTAGTTTATCTGACATTGAGTTTATTGATGTTTACAACAAAGAGAATCCCAAAGAAGTATGGGATGCCCTTGAGAATATCTATGGTGGTGATGAGCATGTGAAACAAGCTAATGAAGAAAGCCTTAGGCAAAAGTTTGAAGACATGCAGATGGTTGAAGGAGATACCATTCAACAATATGGAATAAGAATCAAAACTGTTGTTGGAGATATCAAGAGTGCAGGTGGAAAAATGGAAGATTCAACTGTTGTTAGCAAAGTTTTGAGATCCTTATTACCGGTCTATGCAATAAGGGTTGCAGCTATTCAAGAGTTGAGGTTTGTAGACAAGACAAAGGTATCCCTAGACTCCATCATTGCAAAGCTAACAGCTTATGAGCTAAATAATTATGATGGTAGTATTCAGAAGACTGAATCAGCCTTCAGAGCATCAGTTGCACCATCCAGAAAAGGCAAAGAAGCTCGTACCAGTGGTGAACCAAGACAAAATAGAGAAATGGATGATGAGGAGATCCTAATGGAATTTTAAGCTCTTCTTGCCAAGATACTTTCTAAGGGAACCGCTAAATACAAAGGTAAGCTCCCTTTGAAATGTTTTTCTTGTAACCAGATAGAACACATTGTTGTAAACTGTCCTAATGGTGATAGAAAGGACAAGCCAAAAAAGTTCAAGAAGTTCAAAGGAGGAAACCGAAGAAACTATTTTGTAGCAATTGATGAAGGTGTCACTGATGACGAATCAGAAGATGAAGGAAATGAAGATATTGTGTTTGTAGCAATCAAGGAAGATGTGTCAGACAAGAAGGTTCTTGTCTCTCGCTTTGATAATTCCAATGAGTGGATTATTGACAGTGGTTGTTCTCACCATATGACTAGTGACCGGAGAGTTTCTATCTTTGGAAGAGTATGATGGTGGTGTGGTTCATTTTGGTAATGATGCACAATGTATGGTAAAAGGCAGAGGGTCCATCTCTCTGAATGGAAGAAGCAGTGCTGACAATGTGTATTGGGTAGAAGGTCTAAGGTACAACCTTTTGAGTGTTTCTCAACTAAATAATAATGGACTCACTCTGGAATTCAAAAATGGAGTGTGCAAAAACAAAGGAAAGAGTGGTGAATTGATGGCTATCGGTATGCAGACCAAAGGTAACCTATTTTAGCTAAATGCTAATGTCAGTTTATGTCTTATGGCTAAGTTTGAGGACAGCTGGATATGGTAGCAGAGACTCTGCCATGTAAACTTTGACAATATTGTGAAGGCCAGTAAGATCAAGGTAGTTAGAGGGTTGCCTATGTTGAGCAAACCAGAAAATCCTTTGTGTAGAGAGTGTCAACTGGGGAAAATGTCTTCCTCAACCTTCAAAGGTAAACCTTTCATTGCAGACAACTTGCTTGATCTTGTGCATATTGATTTGTGTGGTCCTATGAAAACTAGGAGTGTGTAGGGAGATAGGTATTTTATGGTTCTTATTGATGATTGCTCAAGAATGATGTGGGTCACATTCTTGAAGGACAAATCTGAAGTTTTTGGAAATTTCAAAGCCTTCAAAGCAATTGTAGAAAAAGAAAGTGGTAAGAGGATTAAGTGCTTAAGAACCAATCAAGGAGGAGAATTTAGTTCCAGTGAATTCAACAAATATTGTGAAGAGAATGGCATCAAGAGGCAACTGTCTGCCCCCCAAACTTCACAACAGAATGGCCTAGCAGAGAGGAACAACTAGACTATGGTTGAAGCGGCTAGAACTATGTTGATCCAAGCAAAGGTTTCTCACACTTTTTGGAGAGAAGCGGTGAGCAGTGCAGTCTACACAATGAACCGGGTACTCATCAAGAAAGGAAATGATAAGACTCCTTATGAGTACTGGATCGGTAAGACACTAGTAGTAAGATACTTCAGAGTGTTTGGTAGCAAATGTTATATCAAGAGGAGTGAACATCAAAGCAAATTCGATGCAAAATGTGATGAGGGAATATTCTTAGGATATTCCACCAAGAGTAAAGCTCTCAAATGTTTCAACAATAGGACTCAACTAATTGTTGAAAGAATCAATGTTAGGTTTGATAAAAACTCTGAGAAACCGAAGGAAACTAGCAGAGAGCATGTAGGAGATGAACCGGTAGTAACCTTCTGGGAACCGGTTGCAAATCAGCCCAGTACCAGTAATTGTGCTCCTAAACCAGTGGATGATGATGTTGATGAAGATGAGGATGAAGAAGAAAAGCAAGAGGAATCCGTTAAGAATATACCTAGATATGTAAAACTCAATCATGATCCAAAGCAGATCATAGGAGACAAAGATGCAGGAATTCTTACAAGAAGAAAGGTCAGAGAAAACTCATGTATGATCTCTGAATTTGAGCCTAAATCATTCAAAGAGGCACATAAAGATGAAGACTGGATCAAGGCAATGGAAGAGGAACTTGATCATATAGAAAACAATGGTACATGGTCTTTGGTACCCAGACCGGAGCATAAAAATGTCATGGGAACCAAATGTGTCTTTAGAAATAAACTGAATGAGGATGGCATAGTGGTAAGGAACAAAGACAGATTAGTATGTAAAGGATATGGCCAAGAAGAAGGAGAAGACTATGGAGAAACCTTTTCTCTAGTAGCAAGACTGGAAGGAGTTCGTATGCTTCTTGCATATGCAACTTTTAAAGGATTCAAGGTATACCAAATGGATGTAAAATCTGCATTTCTAAATGGAATACTTGAAGAGGAGGTGTAGATAGAGCAACTAGATGGGTTTGCCCTATCAAAAGATAGTGCCATGGCTTGTAGGCTACATAAAGCCTTGTATGGACTGAAGCAGGCACCTAGAGCATGGTATGAACGCTTGCACTCCCATCTTGTGAAGATTGGATTTGAAAGAACAAGTGAAGATAGCAATATCTACTTGAAATCAAAAGGAGATCAGATTCTAATCTGTGAAGTATTTGTTGATGACATAATCTTTGGTGGAGATGATAAGATGAGTCATGACTTTGCAGATGAGATGAAGAAGGAATTTCAAATGTCACTCATAGGGGAGATTAAGTTCTTCATTGGACTGTAGATTCAACAAATGAAAGATGGAATCTTTATTACTCAGTCCAAGTATGTCAAAGAGGTGTTGAAGACCTTTGGCATGGAAGATAGCAAATTGGTTGGTACATCAATGGTGACTGGTTGTAAACTATCAAAAGAGGATGGCTCGATATTGGTAAATGAGAAGGAATACCAATCAATGATTGGTAAGTTGCATTATGTAGTGCATAGCAGATCGGACATTGAACATGCAGTGGGTATTACCGCTCAATTTTAGAAAAGCCCAAGAGAATCCCACTTGGTAGCAGTCAAGCAGATTCTTAGATATCCGAAGGGAACTATTGACTATGGATTATGGTATCCATACAATGATGATTTCAACCTAAAAGTGTTCACAGATGTTGATTGGGCTGGTAATGTGGATGACCGAAAGAGCACAACCGGTGGTGCATTCTTTCTCGGTGGTAGACTATTCTCATGGATGAGTAAAAAGCAGAGTTGTATCTCTCAATCTATAGCAGAAGCGAAGTATGTTGCAGCTTTTATGAACTATACCCAGACTATTTGCATGAAGCATGTATTGAATGGCTTCAAAGTTCATGTATCTGAACTGGTAAGTATATTTTGTGACAATACAAGTGAAATTAACATCTCCAAGAATCGAGTTTTACATGCTAGAACCAAGCACTTTGAACTCAAGTATCATTTCTTGAGGGAAAAGGTTCAAAACAAAGAAATGGTATTGGATCATGTTTCTAGTAAGGAGCAGTTAGCAGACATATTCACCAAGCTTTTACCGAAGGCTACTTTTACCTATCTGAGAGGTGAATTAGGGGTGCTGCCCCTTCAAGAGGTAAACTAAAGGTTTGTGCTCCACATCAGTCAGATCTTACTTTTCTATATCTTTTCTGGATTGATGTGTTGAAGGATGCTATTCCTCAAGGGGAACAGCATAGTGGAACAGGGAAGCTCGTGCCTCCACTTTGGCATTACTATCAAAGGGGGAGAAGATGTGAAGCAGAGAAGATATCTGCAATATTAAGGAGAAGATGTGATGCAGAAAGAGAGATATCTTTGTATATTGCCATCAATGCCAAAGGGGGAGATTGTTGGCATATGTGTAGAGTATGTTGACATGATGATATTGTGTTGTCATTGATGTCAATATGTTGAAGAGAGAATCAGTAATATGTTGAAGAGTGAACCGGTAATATGTTGAAAAGTGAACTAGTTTATTAAAGTTAAGCAATTGGCAAAGTGAATCGGTTTATTGAAGTTAAGAAACTGGCAAAGTGAACTGGTATAATGTTGTGAACCGATATATGTGCAAAAGGTGAAGCAGTACGTTTGTCCAAGTGAACCAGTATATGGAATGTTTTCTATCAAGGTTTAATATGGTATGACTACCGGTTGGTAGTCCCAGCCTCAGGGTTTCCGGTTGAAGTGTTTCGAGCCTTTTTTATTCAACCGATGGCATTATGTGATGAGTTAGCATTATAATGGAGATCAGATCATTTTGCCACGTCAACCTCGTGCATGTGAAGGATCTTGTATGAAGGGGATTGATCCTATCTACATCGGGAATGTGTGAAGTCCCTACAAATAGTGAAGAACGCATGATGGGTTATCGCCTCCAAGAAGCGGTGAAGAATGATAAATGGAGAATGTCTTGAGATCTATCCAAGACCATTGTATTCAAATGCAAAGTGTTCAATGGTCAGGATTGAACCGACTGAATTGCTCAACCTAAATGTTTAGGGTTTAGGGTTTATGCTACCGACCTATCTGTATGTGGGAAAAGCGGGTCGATAGAACTCAATATGCAAAAAATGGAGCTCTAGGGAGCCTTGCTCACACACACAGAGGACTTCTTGGTGCGAGCTATGGAGTCATGAAGTATAACTCAGCTTCCCAAGGTTGGTCCCATGGTTCTCTATCTTACATGATCCCTCAAACCAATGTTTTTGCTCTCAGATCACTGAGCAAAATGGTTTAGGGATGGCAAATGCAAGAACGAGGGATGATTTTGTTGGTTTTAATATGAGATGCATCCTAAGCTATGCATGATTCTAGAAATGCAATAAACTAACTATAAGATGACAAAGTTAGTAAACAAACTATCCTAGCATACTATATTAGTTAATGATTTAAGCTAATGATAATAGAAATACTCTAAAATTGCATATTTAGATTAATTCCTATTTTAAAGAGAGGCTAAATGATGAGCATATATGAAATGAAAGCTTGAATGTATTTGAGCATAAGTATGATACTACAAACTTGGATCCATGAAAATGGAGGAATGAGAGCTCTATTTATAGCAAAAATAGGGCAATGGATGGCCAGGATTGAAAGATTCAATCAAGGGTTGAGTTTGAAAGTTGGGAATCCATGTTTGCAATTTGCACCAATGAAATGGTGACAAATGTCAACATAGGGTTGGGTTGAGAGAAGGGGTTGGAGACATTAAATGCTTGAGAAGACCTCATGGTCATCTAGAGGGTAAGGGTTAAGCTTAAGTTAGGCTTACCCATTGGATTAAGAGTTAATCCAAGGATAAACTCTTGTGCAAATGATTAAGAGATAATCATGGTCAAAGCATTAAAGGCTTGATGAGACCCTTGGGTTGGATGAAGGTTAAGTTAGGCAAAAAGTCTCTAACCACGTACGAGGGTTGAATTAACCATTAATGGTTTGGGAGACTTTGGAAAATTAAGTGGTTGAAGACTTGAAGCCTTTAATGGTTATCAAAGACTTTAAGGTTTTGAGAAGTGACCTCCCCTTGCTTAGAGATGTGACAAAGTTTAGAACATGGTTTAGGTTAATTAGAAGCGATTAGAAGGGTCTAGAAGAAATTAGGAAGGGGTTTAGGAAGCAAGTGGGAGATGTAGGAAAATGCAAGTGGATGGAGGGATAATAGGATTTAATTGAAATAAAATGAATTTACTTCAATTTGGTTGCAATTTGGGGAAATTAAATAAATTAGATTTATTCAATTTAGGATAACTATTTAATTAAATTTGAATTTAATTAAAAGTGAATAGGGGGGGTTTAATTGAATAAAATGATTTATTCATTAAATGGGTATAGTGAATTTAATTGAGTAATTTACTTAATTAAATAGAGGAATACAGGTAATTTAATTAAATTGAATTTAATCAAATAGAGAAATGAACATAAAATATTCATTTAGGAATATGGTCATTTTTATACGTCTACATTTTGCCCCTCTTTGAAGTGATGTGTGTACACATGTTATTTCAAAGAAAATGATGTGTTATCGTGATTTATGATCAAATGAAATATTTGTGTTGCTCTTATGATTTGCAAGTCGTGCCCCAGAATTGATTTGATGCGTGATGCCCCCTTGGGAGATGAATCAATATTTTGAAAATTTTGATTGGATTTGATGATTTGTGTGTGGTATGTATGATTTTGTCTATGTGAAATGTTGAAATTGATTCATCTCTCGATAATGTACATTGTGTAGGGTATAAGGGAGACCGCGACCACATTACATGTCCGATTTGCTAACCCTAATTTCATTTTCCTCCTATAAAAGGGGAAAAGTGTTTTAATTTGATTCATTTGTGCATTGTTGACTTTGGAGAAAGAGAATTTTGAAAGAAGAAAAAAATGCGTATTCCGTATTCCAGGCATCGTTTTGAGCGCGTTTGGAGGTACCGGAGACCTGCCGCATATGGACCACCAGTAAGTCAACACTTTTGACCCCTTTTTTATTTTTTATTTTGTTGTTTTTGGTCATTTTTTTATTTTTGAAATTCGGTTTTAGTGTTTTAGCATGTCAAAGTCGCAATTTAGCGCATACGAAAATTTAGGTACCGCATGAAGCTGAATTTTAGGGCTGCGTCCGAAATAAAATAGCGTAGCGCATAGAAAGTCTAGGTTAGCGCATAGAGTGAAAATAGCGCATGCCGAACATAGGGTAGCACGTCAGGTCAACAGGGTAGCGTGTAGGGTATACCTAGCGCATAGGGGTCGCAGGGGTTCACATGGGTAAGGGGTTTTAGCGCGTAGGGTAGACCTAGCGCATAGGGTCGAACAGGTAGCGTCAGTGAGGTATAGGTTAGCGCATAGATAGGTTTTAGCACATAGGGCAGGTTGGGTGGCGCATGGGGGCAAAAGATTAGCACGTAGAGGAAATCTAGCGCATAGGGTAAATAGAGTAGCGCGTGGGAAAAATAGCCTAGCGCGTGAGTGGATTTAGTGCAGCGAGAATCTGTTTGAGCACATCCGAAAAAAAATTTGCGAGATGAGGTGATTTGTGAATTTGTTGTGTTTTGCTGTCATGGTTTTTATTGATTTGTCCAATATGATTGTTGATATAACTTGTTTTGATTTGCGATATTTCAAGTTATGCATTGATATTAATATGTTGGTTTGATCAAAGCATGATTTGTGTTTGCACTTTGTTTCAAGTTCAATGTGTGAAGCCTGATTTGTGTTACAAGCTAATATGGGTTGGAAACTTGAGTTGTTTTACAAGCTGATATGGGTGGGAAACTTGAGTTGTTTTACAAGTATATGTGATTTGGAGACTTGAGTTGTGTTACAAGTTTTGATATGGTTTTTGACAACTTGAGTTGTTTTACAAGTTGATATGAAATGATAGGATTTTGAACTTGATGTAGATGAGCAAATTGTTTCATGTTGTTGATGTGAGTTTGATTTTGATATCTTTGTTTTGATGTGGAAACTGATATTGGACTTGTTTTGCTGGTTGACAAGAGCGATTGGGCATGGTGCAGTCACGGGAGCGATTTCCGAGGCCTTGGACATTGATACCATGGTTGACACAAGTCAACCTGGATATCATTGAGAGATGCGAGTTGACGTCCTTGTTGGATATGCCTTAGTTCACTGTGAACCGAGGGCTACTTACAGCGTTCGTAGAGAGGTGGCACAGTGACACGAACACCTTTCACTTTGTGATGGGTGAGATGACAGTCACACTAGAGGACTGTTACAGGATTCTGCGCATACCAATAGTAGGTGCATTACTACCATATGGGCAGTCAAAGGAGGGTGGCACAGAGGCACTTCACCGTATTTTTCATGATGAGATAGTATGTGGATACGAGATCCCATGGCAGGAGTTTTTAAACCTGGATTATGCACCGCTTCCATTAGTACTAGTAGGGTTTATCGGTGGATTTCATTGTCCTGATCATAGGTCAAAGGGATTCTCTATGGGATGGGGGCTGGTGTTAGAGGACATAGTCACACAGGGCCGCAAGTTTGCATGGGGATTGGCTATGCTAGCCCATCTATACAGGGACCTGCACGAGGTGGTATACCTAGGTTACGGCAGTTTGTCAGCTGGCATGACACTCTTACAGGTATGGTGCTGGGAGCACATTCCGACTGCTAGGCCATTAGCAAATAGAGATAGGCCCTTTGGATATGCATATGCTTATGGGTATAGGGGTCTAGTTATCTAGCGGAACCTGGGCAAACTAGAGCATTGGAGGAGAGTGTTGGATGACATCGATACAGTCACATGGCGACCATATATAGGGTGTGAGGTGTGGGCAGAGGACGGATTGGAGATGCCCTACGTGTTTATGATGAGATACTTGATTGGGAGGACCCCATTTGTTATTGAGAGGTTTGTGGTGACCAGAGTTTTGAGATAGTTTGGTCGACAGCAAGGTATACCTCAGGGGGCTTGCTTATATGCACGGCGGAGGCAGGATGTATCAAATTGGGGCCCGACCATTGATAGTGCAGTGGTAGTGGAGAGGTTTGTTAGTTTGGTGGGCTAGATATGGGATTATGCCCCAGAGATTTTGGATGTGGGCATGACTGATGAGTTCGCAAGATTGTTTACCACGCGGGTAGTGGCCAGGATATTGGATCCCGAGGAGATGCGACCGGCATTCGATGATGATGATGAGGAGGGAGAGGGAGATGATGAGGATGATGGAGATAGTGGAGGAGGAAGACGAGGGAGAGGAGGTAGAGGGAGGAGGGGAGATAGAGGGAGGAGAGGAGATAGAGGTGTGGAGAGAGCAATCAGACAGGTGGTGATAGACAGGGGAGAGGCAGATTGGCTATTGGAGCCGGTAGAGAGGGGAGGGTGGGGGAGGCTCTAGCTGCAGTGGGGGGTACTGATGAGGCGATACGACCAGCACAGAGGAGGAGGATAGATGTGCTCCCACCTCTAGCACCGAGGACAGGTAGAGTTAGAGGGGATGTCCACGCACAGGTACTGCTATGGCTTCGGGTCCCTACTCATGCTGGGGATGCAGAGATTCGGACCCTGCAGGTGACTGTACAACAGCTACAGGCACAGGTTTTGACATATCAGTGGCAGATTGCGCAGTTGACCACTGAGCGGGACACAGAGATAGAGTGGAGGGGGCAAATGGAGGAGCTTGCAGCCAATGTGTAGAGAGCAGCAATGGGTGGTCCAATGAGAGACACCCTGAGAGAGCTATCATTGAGAGCTCAGGAGGTGGAGTACTACCGGTGACATTATGAGGCTGCGGTACCCAGGGATCGTCGAGTACAGAGCTTCACACAGTCGAGATCCAGTCGATCTCGAGATACTGGGTCGCGGTCCGAGAGTCGAGGTGTGACAGGGCCATCGAGACAGGATCCCCCTAGAGATCCAGGGGTGGGGACATCTGGAGCTAGACCATTTCCATCAGGGGATAGTCATACTTCAGAGACGTGGTCTCTGTTGTATTCTTGATCATTGTATTCTTTGTACTGATCACTAAGATGATAGATTTTGTACATTTTGATCATTTTTGGAGATATATATATACATCATTATCTTTGATCATGTGGTGTGTTTAAATGGATGGATGTGTTTATGTGTTCTTTTCGTTATGTGATGATGATGCGATGCTTAAATATATGATATAATGTATGATGCAGGATGTATGCTTTTAATATGTTTGTGAGATGTATCTTGAAAATGAGATGTATGATTTTATATGCTGTGAAATGTATCTTTGAGATGTATGATAATGATATGTAACTACATGTAAGATGATATGTGTAATATGCAACTAATTGGAAAATGATATGCAACTATATTTTTGGAGCATCCTCATTCTGTATTTGCTATCCCGATACAACCATATGCCATTTTCTTTCTTTGTAGGTATCATCATTGAGCATTGATTTGTTTAGGATATGTTGAAAATTTATAAAAGCACAATGGTATAATTGAACCATAATGACCTGAGAAAAATTTACATGATGTTTGATTTTGCAAGATAGCACAAGCATCAAGGTATAATTGAACTAGGATGACCTGAGTACGTATTGCGTATAAATAGACAAGATTAAATCATTTGTATGCGTGAAGTGGAATCATGCCTTTAGTGATATTTGATGTATCACATCTTGAGGCAAGTATTCACATAGTACAAGTGATCGCCTCCCAGACAGAAGACTAAGAAAATATTGGAGTTTCCCCCTGATCTCTAGCTTTGAAGCATTTTAGTGAGAAAAGGGAGAGAATCCAATAATTTAAAAAGTTCAATAATGCAAAAATAGTCAAGATTTAATGCGATAATGCAGCATTTAGTACTTCAGAAAATCATCCATCCTTGGTATTTCTGTGAATTTTTTTGTTTCGTTTTACGATGAAGTGTAGTTTTGGTTGTTGGATGCCATGCTTCTGTGTTTTGCAAATAGTTTTGATGTCTTGAATGTTCACAAATTTTGACGATTTTAATGCCCCTAGCTGAGTGTGCCTCTTGATGTGAATATGTACAGTGATTTCCAAGCCATGGTGAAATGTGGTAAGAGGATATATATGGATAAATGAGGATAGTGACTATGCTAAGTATGTCCTGAATGGATATGTGCGATGTGTCGGGTGATGGCCGATAGTGTTTGTACGAATAAAATGGTATGGAGATAGATAGAGGAGCTGTTCTTTCACAAGAGCGCCTGTTTATCAGGTTTTCACCATTTGTTTTTATTGTAATTTGTTTTTTTTTGCTTTTTCTAGATTTTTTTTTTTTTTGCTTGTTTTGGCTTTTTCCGTGCACTAGGCTATTTAAGTGTAGTACTTCTTCAGATGGATGTTGTTAGTTGGTTTGTCGAGCACATCTCCTTTTGAAGTTGTTAGCTGATAGGCACCTAATCCATAGACTGATATGATGACATAGGGACCCAACCAGTTAGGTTCAAATTTCCCTTTCTTTTCTCGATCATGTTGATTTCTTGGATTTTCTTTGAGGACTAGGTCACCAACTTTGAAGTTGCGAGGGATGACCTTGTGATTGTAGCTCCTACACATGCGTTGCTGATATGATTTGAGATGAGCATAAGCATGCTGACGTCTTTCATCTAATAGTTCAAGTTCTTGTAGTCGGTTAACACGATACTCTTCATCTAGGATTAAACCTTTCAAAGAGACTCTGAGAGATGGGATTTCTACTTCCAGGGGTAAAATGGCTTCTAATCCATATGCCAATGAGTATGGTGTTGCTCCCGTAGGTGTGTAGATGCTGGTTGTGTATGCCCAAAGTGCTGGATTGAGTTGGACGTGCCAATCTTTGCCGACATCATTCACTATTTTCTTTAGGATTTTCAGTATTGTCTTGTTAGATGCTTCTGCTTGACCATTTCCCTGTGGGTAGTATGGTGTAGAGAACCGATGTTGGATTTTGAATTTTTCACATAGTTCTTGTACATCTTGGTTTTTAAAAGGTCGCCCATTATCTGTGATGATTGAACTTGGAATACCATATTTGCAGATTAGATAATTTAGGATAAAAAAGGTAATTTGTTTCCCAGTCACTTTGGTCATGGGAACTGCTTCTATCCATTTGGTAAAGTATTATGTTGCTGTTATAATAAACTTGTGTCCATTTGAAGATGAAGGATGAATTTTTCCAACTAAGTCTAGTCCCCACTGACAAAAGGGCCAGGATGTTGTAAATGGCTGCAGTTCCTGTGTTGGTGCATGTATCAGATTACCATGGATCTGGCATTTAGGACATTTCTTGGCAAAGTGATATGAGTTTTTCTCCATTGTAGGTTAGTAGTATCCCATTCTTAGAAGTTTTTTAGCAAGAGTAGTACCACTTGAATGTGTGCCACAAATACCTTTGTGAAGCTCGTGTAAAGCAAAATCAAAATCATTACGATCAAGGCAATGAAGAAGAGTACCATCTAGACCTTGACGATACAAGGTATCAGCGGTAAAGGTATAACGGGCATCTTGCCGAATAAAGTTACATTTTTGGTTACGGGATTGGTCAATGGGTAAGATATTGTTCTTGAGGTAGTTGTATATTGGTCCATATAATGGAGAATCTAAACTAGTCAAGGCATAGATAATATGGGATTCAGAGTGGTCATAGGCTGGGGAGAGCAGTTGCTCTACTAGGAACTCATAACGACTCTATTGCTCTAGAATTTGTAGTAATGAAGTGATTGTAGCCATTGCATCGGCTTCTTTGTTGTTCAACCTTGGTATTTGCTCGAAGGTGATGTGCACAAAATACTTTTTGAATTCATCCACCATTCGCTTGTAGGGTAGTAGCTTGTCATCTTTTGTCTGATAGTCATTGTTGATTTGATGGACGACTAGTTGTGAGTCTCCATAGACCTTTAACTCTATGATTTTCCATTCTACGGCTATTTTGATGCCTATAACCAATGCCTCATATTCAACCACATTATTTATGCATGGAAACATAAGCCTATATGATCTTGGTATAGTGTGTCCTTCAGGAGTGATGAATAGAATGCCAGCACTTGAACCATGTTGTGTGTAGGATCCATCAAAGTATAGGGTCCATTGTTTGGTAGAAATAGCAAGAACGTCCCTATCTAGAAATTCAATTTCCATAGTTTGTTTTCCTGGTAGCGGTGCTTCAGCCAGCTGATCTGCAATTGCTTGTCCTTTGATGGCTCATCTTTCTATGTATTGAATGTCGAATTCACTGAGAATCATGACCCATTTAGCCAATCGGCCTGTAAGAGCTACCTTGCTGAGTAGATATTTGAGAGGATCAATTTTTGAGACTAGCTTAATGGTATGTGCTAGCATATAATGTCAGAATTTTTGAGATGTGAAGACCACTGCTAGGCAAGCCTTTTCAATGAATATATAGTTGAGTTCATAGCCATTCAATGTCCTGCTGATGTAGTATATAGCTCGTTCTTTTCCTTGTTGATCTTCTTGTGCCAATAGTGCCCCTAGTGATATATTTGTTGTTGAGATATATAGGATAAGTGGCTTTCCTGTGACTGGTGGTATTAGAACTGGTAGATTCATTAGGTACTGTTTGATTTGGTAAAAAGATTCTGCACATTTGGTCTCCCATCTAAATGGTACATTTTTGTGTAGTAAATAGTTAAATGGTAGACTTTTATCTGCTAGTTGAGCAATGAACCGCCAGATTGATTGAAGTCATCCTTGTAGAGATCTGAGTTGACTGATAGTCTTTGGTGGTGGCATGTCCATAATGGCTTGTATCTTTGTTGGATCTACTTCAATACCTTTAGTTGAGACTATGTAGCCTAGTAACTTGCCCGATGTAACCTCGAAGACACACTTCTTAGGGTTGAGCCTGACTTGGAATTTCTCCAATCGATCAAAGATCTTTGTTAGGATGTTGAGATGTTCTACTCTGGTGAAGGATTTAGCTAGTAAATCATCCACATAGTCTTCCATGAAGGTATGCATCATGTCATGGAATATTGTTATCATTGCTCTTTGATAAGTGGCCCCTGCATTCTTTAAGCCAAAAGGCATAACATTCCAATAGTACGTTCCCCAAGGATAGGTGAATGCGGTTTTATCTTGATCTTCTGGGGCTATTTTGATTTGATTATAGCCTGAGAAACCATCCATTAGTGAGAGCATTGCATGGCCTGCTGTGAGATCTACAATTATGTCGATACTGGGCAGAGGAAAATCATCTTTTGGACAAGCTTTGTTGACATCTCTGAGGTCAGTGCATATTCTGATACTACCATCTAGTTTTGATACTGGAACGATGTTGGAAATCCATTTTGCACAGTCAATGGGCCGGATGAATCCGACGTCTAATAGTTTGTTTAGTTTAGTTTTGACCATGAGTGCTACCTGTGGATTTATCTTTCATAGCTTTTGCTTGACTGGTTTAACTCCTAAAGAGATGGACAAGTGATGCATGATTAAGTGTGGATCCACTCCGAGCATATCAACATATGACCAAGCAAAGTTAATTTTCTGTTCTTTAAAGAAAACGATGAATGCTGATCTTTCTTCCTTTGTCAGAGATTCTGCAAGGTGTATGTTTTTTACTGCTTCTGTGGTACCAATGTTGATTGATTGAGTGGGCTCAATCAATATGGGTGATTGCTCATGAAAGTGTTCAGGATGAGTGTCAAGTCTCCCATCGTTAGGTGCCTTAAAAAGGTTTTCACCTTCAGATGCATCTTTTATTTTTACTTTTTTGTGATCTAGAGCTGCCATTGACTGGTTTTCAGCATCAGATCTTTCATTTGGTTTATTTTTGTGACTGAGAGACTGGGCACTCCCTGATTGGCAGACATTGTTACTTTGTTCACTAGTAGAGCCTGTTTCTAGATTTACGGTACATAGGTAATGGATAATAGATTCACTATCTAGGAAAATTGGTATATCATGGATTTCAGGTTTATCCCAGTCGATGAGGTCAGGAAAGACAAGTGGTAAGGAATCGTTAGGTGGATCAAGTTCTGCTACTATAAGTGTTAGGACAAAGTTTTCATCGTGATTGTTCTTGGTTTTAAAGAAGTCCAGGATTTTGTCAAGGTCTTCAATGGTATTATCTTCCGTATAGACTTGTTCATAATGTTTCTGTTCACTTTCCTTAACGTCATAGATATTCTGCAGTCCAAATTCAAGAGGTCTATCTTCTGCATTAGGTTCTTCTTGAGAAAGGGACATGGAATTAGTATCATTAGGATATCTGTAGTAGCATTGGAGTAGGTACCCCATTCATATTCATTGGAATCAGTTTCAAAGGCCTCATCCCAGATTCTATCAGTGCTGTAAACTAGTATGTTATATGGTGAAAACAAATCTTTGATGATGGATACCATTTTGATAGTTTTTGTTGATTCTGTGTCAGATCCGGCTTCTACTTTCTATATTTGTTCATAGACTGTGCCTCCTTGGGGAGAAATAAAGGTATCCGGAAATGATTTTATTGGTTCTTGAAATAGTGGATTCTAAACATGAGCTACTGCTGCAGATATGGCCTTCTTGTGGCTTAGAAGTTTTTCCTGATGTAACTTTTGATCTTGACGTTCTCGTGCCTTGCAGATTGTTTCTGCTGATTCAAAGAGTGCTTCCTGCCAGGATTCTTCTTTGTACTTCTTCTTTACTTTCCATTGAGGTTTTGCAGTTAAGCGGGGTGGCTTTCTTAATAGGAAAGTGAGCCCACAATCCAATCCTGTTTTGTCTCTACTGGGCTGTGAAGGAAGATCTATGGGTTCAGTGACTCCTTCTTTGCGTTTCCCAATAGGTCCTTTACCGTCATATCCCATTTGCTGCATGATTAAGTATCCTTTTCCATATAGGTGTGTTGGTAGAACAATGTCTAGAGCAGTTGCTCTGTTACCTTCTTCCTCATCTTTGTATAACCAGCTAAGAATATCCTTGTCTTCTGATTCATGTGCTAGAGTGCCTAATTGGATGAAGGTACCATCAAATTTGGTGATGGGCTGAGTGACCAGATGCATTGATGTAGTAGGCAATCCATGAGATCTAGGTGATGTTGGCAATTTGGCCAAACATAAGGGCTCCAAAGAGAATTCTCCCATGCCTTGGTCTTTGATTTGCCTTTTCTACTTGAAATCTCCAAATAAGGAGTTGGGCTTTGCTGCTTGTAGATCTGATGTTGAAGATCGCTACTTTTCTCTATTATGAGGAACCAAACTGTCTTGGGCTACCCCCATTGCGTTGCAATGTTGAAATGGATTGTGATCAGCAGATATGGAGATATCTTGTCCATCATAAGGAAATTTGACACACTGGTGATACGTAGAAGGTACTGCTTGCATTTCATGTATTCAGGGTCGCCCTAACAAAATATTCTAGGTGAGATCTATGTCTAAGACCTGACACATAGTATCTTTTTGCACTGGTCTGACTTGAATGGGTAACATCATAGTTCCTTTAGAGGACCTTTCCTCATCATAATATGCCTTTATGGTAATCTTCTTACAGGGATCAATAGACTCTTCTGAAAAGCCTAATGCACGGATAAGCTTTAAAGTACATATATTAAGTCCAGCTCCTCCATCTATTAAGACTCGTTTTACTCGGTGTTTGCAAACAATGACTTCGATATGGAGAGGAGTGTTATGCGGATGACTCAAGGAAGCATTGTCATGCTCTGAGAAGGTGAGGTTATGAGGTCCAGTCATATGGGTGACCATGGCTTGAAATCTGTCTGTATCCAGATTTTGAGGTACATTGGTTTCCAATAGTTCTTGTTCCAATATGTCTTTGTGCTTCGGTGATAGTTTCAGCAATTCTAGTATAGATATCTGAGCTAGAGTTTTGCGTAGTTGGCTAACTAAGTCATATTGGATTTTTGGTGTGGCAGTTGTAAGTGACGTATGTCCTTTTAAGACATATTTCTGAGTTCGGGTTGTTACATTGACAGATTCATGATCACGCTGATCTCAGATGGTGATGACATTTACTTGATGATCTTCAGCTGATATGTGATTTATGGTGTTGTTGTAGATATGGTTGATATGAGCTCCACGTGTATCGTTCGAGGTTGAAGCTCCTTCTTTGTTTTGAGACCATCTATGGTTGGAAGAGGATTTTTAAAGGCTCCATGATCACCATTTGTTTTGAGACCATCTACCGTTAAGTCACCTCGATCAATCATATCTTGCACCATGTGTTTCAATCTCATGCAATCGTTCATCTGATGACCCTTGTTACGATGGTAATCACAATAGTGTGAATCATTCCACCAAGGTGGTTTGATTTGGGGTTCATAGTTGTTGATTGGAGGCAAAGAAAGAATCTTGTTTGCCAAAAGTTCTTTGAATGTTGATTCTAGTGATTGTCCCAGTGTTGTGAAAACACGCTTTTGGAAATTATTCGTGTTGTCTCGAGAATTGTTGTTAGGTCCTGGATTCATGTTTTTGCTTTGAGTATCAATGGTGTTATTTGTGTTGAGTTGTCCTTGATCAGTGTTTGGTGCATATGTGTTAGCATTTGGATTAGCATTTTTAGGATTTTTTGTAGCCTAAGAATTTCTGGATAATGCGAGCACTGGTTGCTTAGATTTCGGATCATGCGTTTCATTGGTGCATTCATTTTTGTTACGAGTCCAGAATCGAGATTTTTCTAGGTTAGTGTTATTCTGGTTATTGTAGTTTGATGAGTTTGTTCCTTCCTTGTAGAATTTGAGTGTTCCCTTTTTGACACATGCTTCCTCTACTTGAATGTCATTTTCAATCAATTTAGCAAAAGATGGTATGCATTGGAGTTTGAGTCTGTCACTTATTTCACCATTCAAGTTGAAGATGAAGATTTCCATTTTTTCCTTTTCAGGAATATCTTGAGGATATATTGATACCATACGTCGCCAGCGTTGAAGGAACATCATGAATGTTTTGTTGTTCTTTTGTTTGGTGTTGCAAACATCTAGCATGGTTATGGCATGTTGGATGTTATAGGAATATTGGGTTATGAATATGTTAACCAATTCATCAAATGATCTGACAGGTGGTGTAAGTTTGGATAACCATTCCATTATTTGCCCTCCCAGGCTTCTTGGGAATAACTTCATTAGATAGGTGTCATCATGAGCAAATTCAAGACTCATTGTACAAAATTCTTGAACATGATCTCGAGGATCACTTTTCCCATCATATTTATCAAATTTGGAAATGTCTGAGTTTGGAGGAAAAGGCACCATGTTCAATCTTCTATCAAATGGATAAGGATAGATTTCATTTAAAGAGTACCGCACTGTTGTCCCTTGTTGCATGTCATGTATTTGTCTTTGTAACATTTTCATTTGTTGAGTAAGAGAAACCAAAGGTGCATTATTTTGTCGAGGAAGAAACTCTTCCCTTGTATTAGTTCTCAGCTGAAAAGGTGTGTTAAATGGTATATTTTGCTCTAGAGTTTCTAGCTTGGGTATACGCATTTCTGGTATGCATTGTTCTGGAATGTGTTGCTCAGGTATGTGTTGTTCAAGGTTATAAGTTTCTTCTTCTCTATGTTATTCTTGATATGCATATTGTCGAGATCCAGTTCTAAAGATGTTTGTGTCTAAATCTTCGGGAAGTTTAACGCCTTTACTTGTGAGCATGAGCAGATACTTTTCTTTGTCATTTTCCATAAGCCTTTCTACAAGCTTTTGGAATGAAGGGTTTTCCTGACATTCCTGAAGAATAACTTCAGAAATTTCAGTCTCTTCCAAGTGTGGAACTTCAAAAGGATTTGACAACCTTCGATTCATACTAGACTCTACGTGTGTCTCGCTTTGTTGGTTTCTTTGAGAGCGAGTAATAGGCATTTTAGTAGAAACTTTCAGTGATGAAGGGGACAAAATCCTCATTGATATGTTGATCAAGGGTGGGTGGTTCTAGTCGAGATGTGTTAGAAGTGATACACTCGTCGGGCAAGAATGTCGGATTGATCTTTCCTCTGCGGTTTATGATTTGATTAAAAGCAGACTTTTGATAGTAGGCTCTTGTTTTTAAGGGATCTTTGTCAAATTCATTGGATTTGTTTTGGATATAACGTTTGACGTGATGAAGGAATACCCGATGAGATTTGAAGAGTTGATGATTGATGTATAAAAACTTATTTCTCTTGATGAACTTGGAAAAATTAGGTTGTTGTTTCTTCAACGTGATGTTACGATAAAGGTTCTTTCTTCTCAGAATATGGGGATTAGTCATGCATGAGTGATCAATGGTTTCCTTTGATTTGTTTGGATTTAGTTGATCTTGTTTGAAAAATTTCAAATTTTACTCTACCAAAGTGAAGGTTTAGATGCCCCTTCACGACAAAGTGTGTCAAATGATATGGATAAAAGCCTCCTGATATAGAGACTTGATTTGACAACTTGAAATTTTTAAACAAATGTTTTTGAGATAAAATCCGTAAGATGGTAAAGGATTTTGTTGATACTAATGATGAGGTTTCTGGATTATGATAAGATAGATATGTTTTATCATGTGATCAGTTTAGGATTTTTACAACGTTTGTTTTGACACAAATTTAGCTCAAGAAATAGTTTTAATGGTTTATTTTCGCTACTCCGCTTTGATTAAAAAAAATGTTGTTGATAATGAGAGGCTTTTGAAAATGTTTTTAAAATTTTTTAAAATTCTTCACTGTTTTGTCCTTTGTCTATATGTTTTTGGCCACGCGCTAAAACAGGGACGAAATGCACTACCAAAATTACTCTACACATTAAAATAATGACCACACATGCTAGGCTGCCCTCAGACATGCGCTAAAGTTTTGACTGTTCAAAAAAATTGTTTTCTATCTATTTAAAAAGTCATGCGCTAGCCTGGGCCTATGACGCACTAACTTGTGAACCTAATGCGCTAATTTTTAGCTTCCACGCGCTAAGCTAATGCATTCACGCGCTAGACTATTTTTCTAATGCGCTAAATGTTTTGACACTAGTTTGATTTGGGGATAAAATGCTACTGTTTGAAACCGACACGCTAACTTGATGGTTGGATGCGCTAACAAAAATACCTCATGCGCTAATAAGTTGCTCTTATGCGCTAAACTGCCTTGATTTTTCCTTTGGTTGGTTTTTTGTAAATTTTGGATTTTTGTTGTAAATTTTTCAGGTTTGATGGATGATTTTCTGAAGTAGTAAATGCAAGCATGGCACAAAAAGTACAACCATTTTGCCTAATCTAACAAAAGTGTATGTTCTATGAGGATGTGTTCAAATCCTCAATGTTTTAACAGGTTTGGATATGAATAATACATTTCAGAAAGACTCTTTATTCAAAGGTCATAAATAACATCATAGCCCACTAGTCTTGATACTCCGTTAGCTCAAATAGTCATGTCACCCCCTAGAGGGTGCTCATTCTTTTGCCTTTTGCCAGAAATTAACTCAAAGTGAATCACTTCACAGTTGAGTAGTTATCTTGGAAGATATATGGTGAGTAATCTTGGGGGCGGATTCTTCCCCACCCTTGCACTATGATGTTATAAATGTCAAGTTACTGACTCAGTTCAAAGCTTCTATTTCTATGGTTCATAATCAAGCTTCCCGTTCGGTCGTCAGTGATAAAATCCCTCAGGAGGCTTTCCAACCTTTAGAACAAAGGCTTTACGTATCTTGAGGATATTGGGAGAAGGCTAATCGCTGCGCGCAACCATTGAAAAGGACTTTTGTCAAATTTCACATTTGATTATAGTGGGTTGGAATTCTTAGCGTCAAAGTCATTCCCCACTTAGGTCGTTCCCTTCACACCGACCATAAACGGCTTTAAGAGTTGATTTCAACTCCTCAGAAAGGCAGGCCTACTAAAGGATGTAAAATGTTTTGAAGGAAAGAAAGCTTTTTAAGAGAGGTCTAGTTTTTTGGATCACCTAGTTAAGGGGAGGGCATATACCTTCCTCTTTCAATTCAAGGCAATCACAAATTCTTTTTAAACCTTCAATTCAGTGATTTTCTAACCTCTACTGGGAGATGTTACTCCAAGAAAAAGTATAGTGTTAATTTTACTTCCTCAAAGCAATGATTATTTAATCTAAGGAAATAACCACGTCAACAAAGCAAAATATTCAATTTGGTCAACAAATAAAAATCGGTAAAAAAAAAAGGGGAATCACTTCCCTCTTTAATTGTAACAAAACTTTTGAGGTGAGGTTCTTTCCTTTGCAAAATAAAAATGGATCCTTTTATGCACCAAAGGATGGTGAGGTTCTTTTTAAGCTCTATTTTTGCGAAAAAGAAAATTGTGTTGTTCTTTTTAGAGCCTAAATTGAGAAATTTTCTCCTAGGAAAGCAAGAAAAGATTTTGATTTGTTGTTCATTTTACTTGCCCAAAATACAAGTGAGTTCAATTTTATTTAAGCAAAAAAACAAAGAAATTTAAACTTTTTCCTAATTTAGAAAAGTTAGTAAAAATTTAAACTACTTTAACTCTAGCCTAAATAAAATGGATTCAAAACCTGCAGTCAACTGTTAGTAACCTGCAGAAAACTAGTCAATTTGTTAGCAAAAGGCGAATTCTGTGGACTTCCACAAGTCTAAATTTTAGTTTCTGTTACAAATTAGTTTTTTTTTTCTTGTCTGTCTGTGATGTGCTACAAAACAAACTGTATGCACTACAATATAACAACGATGCACTAAAAGAAGGTTTCAATGCGCTACACTGTTTTCGGGATGCGCTACTCTATTTTTCTCTCACGTCGAGACCTACAGGAAAAATAGTAAATCCTATGTGCTAATATATGGACTTTACACGCCAGATGATGGACTTCACGCACTGAACAGTAAACCGAATGCGCTAGGCTGTTAACCGGATGCGTTAAACAGTTAACTTAACACACTATTTCATTTTTCCTGCGTGCCTGCAAAAGTGGTTAAATTCAAAAACCGATTTGATATATGGGGTCTAGCCCCATGGTGGGTGCCAGAAATGTATGCAGGAAAAGCAGGTCGATAGAACTCAATATACGAAAAATGGAGCTCTAGGGAGCCTTGCTCACACACCCACAGAACTTCTTGGTGCAAGCTATGGAGTCATGAAGTATAACTCAGCTTCCCAAGGTTGGTCCCATCGTTCTCTATCTTACATGATCCCTCAAACCAATGTTTTTGCTCTCAGATCACTGAGCAAAATGGTTTAGGGATGGCAAATGCAAGAACGAGGGATGCTTTTATTGGTTTTAATATGAGATGCATCCTAAGCTATGCATGATTCTATAAATGCAATAAACTAACTATAAGATGACAAGGTTACTAAACAAACTATCCTAGCATACTATATTAGTTAATGATTTAAGCTAATGATAATAGAAATACTCTAAAATTGCATATTTAGATTAATTCCTATTTTAAAGAGAGGCTAAATGATGAGCATATATGAAATGAAAGCTTGAATGTATTTGAGCATAAGTATGATACTACAAACTTGGATCCATGAAAATGGAGGAATGAGAGCTTTATTTATAGCAAAAATAGGGCAATGGATGGCCAGGATTGAAATATTCAATCAAGGGTTGAGTTTGAAAGTTGGGAATCCATGTTTACAATTTGCACCAATGAAATGGTGACAAATGTCAACATAGGGTCGGGTTGAAAGAAGGGGTTGGAGACATTAAATGCCTGAGAAGACCTCATGGTCATCTAGAGGGTAAGGGTTAAGCTTAAGTTAGGCTTAACCATTGGATTAAGAGTTAATCCAAGGATAAACTCTTGTGCAAATAATTAAGAGATAATCGTGGTCAAAGCATTAAAGGCTTGATGAGACCCTTGGGTTGGATGAAGGTTAAGTTAGGAAAAAAGTTTCTAACCATGTAAGAGGGTTGAATTAACCATTAATGGTTTGGGAGACTTTGGAAAATTAAGTGGTTGAAGACTTGAAGCCTTTAATGGTTATCAAAGACTTTAAGGTTTTGAGAAGTGACCTCCCCTTGCTTAGAGATGTGACAAAGTTTAGAAGATGGGTTAGGTTAATTAGAAGCGATTAGAAGGGTCTAGAAGAAATTAGGAAGGGGTTTAGGAAGCAAGTGGGAGATGTAGGAAAATGCAAGTGGATGGAGGGATAATAGGATTTAATTGAAATAAAATGAATTTACTTCAATTTGGTTGCAATTTGGGGAAATTAAATAAATTAGATTTATTCAATTTAGGATAACTATTTAATTAAATTTGAATTTAATTAAAAGTGGATAGGGGGGATTTAATTGAATAAAATGATTTATTCATTAAATGGGTATAGTGAATTTAATTGAATAATTTACTTAATTAAATAGAGGAATACGGGTAATTTAATTAAATTGAATTTAATCAAATAGAGAAATGAACATAAAATATTCATTTAGGAATATGGTCATTTTTATACGTCTACACTATCTGTTTCTTATAAGGTTGATGTTGTGTTTCATGTTGATGTTGTTGGCAAATGTTGTGTGTGTACCTAAGTGCAGAGATACGTGATTCTTGCCAGACCAAAAAAGAGAATTGATACCTACAAAGTGTGTGTGCAGAAGGAAGGAACTAAGATGGATCTGCATTGGCATTGAGTGCTATTACCAGATCATTGTAATACCCGTTGATCTCTAATCACTTCAACAGTTGGAAAATCCCTTAATAGGGTAGCTTTAACCAGCTTGCTGTAAATCCTTTAACAGGGTGACTCAAAGCCATTGAGTTCATAAAATCCTCTAACAAGGTAACCTTTAATAGGGTTTAACCCTTAACTGAGTATTCTAGCCATCCCTTAACTAGGTGATCCTTAATAGGATCGGTTCCTAATAGAACCTGTTGTAATAGTCTTTAACCGGACTAGGCTCCTAAAAGAGCGGACTTCTAAAGAGTTCAAAAATAGCTTGTGGGTATTCATCCCCACCGTGGTTTTTCCCAGTTGGGTTTCTACATGAAAAATATGTGTGTCATGTGCGATGCCTCTTTTATGTGATATTTTGTTATTTCCTGTTTAGTGGTGAATCATGTTATTCTAGTAAATTATTGTATCTTTGATGATAGATTATATGTTTATGCATAAGGAAGAAGTAGAAATGAGGGAGTAGATTGTATGGAAAGCTAAGTGTTGCCGGTTTATGTCTTTCACAGTCTCATTATGTTTAACTGGTAGTAATCTGGTTTAGACCAGTATTGGTGTGTTACTACTTATCAAGTTGCCATTAGTTTTATGTTCAAAGTTATTCTATATACTCTAGTCGGTTATCTCTACTGAAATATTCAGTCGGTATGCACAGTCTAGTCAGTTATAGAAGAAAGTAGTCACAGAGCCTAGTATGCACCAAGTTGTCTACCGAGTATCATTCCATGTCTACCGAGCAGCAAAGATGACACACCAAGTTGATATACACTGAGTGAAACGTGTTACCAGATTCATTGAACTTGGACATACATATGAAAACATTTTACAAGATCAAGGAACATAGAACCATTATCACATTGGAAATTGCACTTAAAGATTGTGTATGATTTCGAGGTCATCTAACCAATGAAATATTTTGCATGGTTATTCATTCGATAAAATATGTTTGTAAGATCGAAGCAATGAATGGATCACCAACATAAGAGATCTATTTATACAATATGGATTAAGATCACGCATATATATGTAGCATGACAGAAAGGAAGATATAGAAATATATGAAGCAAGACATGTGAAAGCACTAAGTGTTATGACTGTTACAGAGACACAGAGGTCACCAAGAAGGATTTTAGAGAACAGTAAAAGAACAAAGTAAATAGAAGGGTTTACCGAGTTACTATATGAGTTACTGAGGTATGCTATAAGCAAGGTAATCTTATTCCGAGCACATAGAATTTTCTATAACATTCCAGATGTAAAGTTGCAGATATTTGTAATGATTTTATTGTAATATTTTAAAGTTGTAAGAGAAACCTTTAACAGGGTAAAAGACTCTAATCAAGTTTATAAATTGTAAAGCCTCTAACCAGGTGCAACATTTAGATTAAGTGTTGTAAATTCCTTTAGCAAGGTAGATCTAACAGATCTTGATACTCCTAACAGGGTAAGCTATCAGAAATAGCTAAACATGTAACTCTAACCGAGCAACCTTTATTATTGCAGTAGTGAAGTTGTGGGTGCCATCCCCATTGCAGTTTTTCTCTTTAACCAAGAGTTTCTGCATAACCAAAATATGTGTTATGGAGTGAATCATGTATGATTGTTATTTATTTGTTTTAGCATTATATTATGTTACTGCACTATTCGGTTTATGCTTAACAGTAAAGTTATTGTTGAAGAAAATTTTTGAAGTACTAATTCACCCCTCCCCTCTCAGTACATTAGCTTTCCATATTAGGTCTAACAATTGGTATCAGAGCTTCAATCTTGGAAAAAGGTTTAACTTCCTAAAGAGAAAGATCTTATCAATGGAAGGCTATAAACAATCTCAGAGGATTGTGTATCTGCAAGAAGAGTTGGATCATGCTAATCAAGTGATTGCAGAAATGCAAAGGCAAATGCAAAAATCTCTGAAAGTGAGAAGAAGATTATCTAATGTTTTGCAGGACTCTCAAGAGTTAGTGAAACAAATTGAGACATCATCTGAGAACAGTATATTTGAAGAGACTGAAGAAATGATTGTTTTATTGAAAGAAAAGACCAAAACACTAGCTAATCAACTAAAAGCAATGAAAAGAGAACATGAACATTTCAGCACATAGATGACTAAAAATCTTGATACATTGAGGACAGCTGAGGATAAAGTAAGAGATCTAGAAAGAGAGAAGCAACAACTTGAAGCCTTAGTATCTGATAAGAATGATGAAATCACAAGGATGACTGGAATTCAACAAAACCTGTTAGATCAACTAGGTTATGCACATCATGAAGCAAATCTGAAAGATGATGAGAATCAAGCATTGAGACTTGAGGTATCAAGGTTGACCAATGAACTTGAAACAGAGAAGAAAACCAAAGAAACACTGAAGAAGATTAATTAAGCATAAAAGATGTTGGATGAGCAATTGAACACAAGACGACCCAACAAAGATGCAGGACTCGGTTACAAAGGAAAAGACTCTACGAAAAGGGAATCCATACTATTGAGAGAGGAGAATCATCAAAGCAAGCTAGAATCAAGAAGAACATCAAAAGAAAGAAGCCTATTTGTAACTACTGTGGAAATCAAGGTCACACTACCAACATGTATGACAAGGACTATTAACAATTATAAGAAGGCAAGATTCAAAGGGTTTTGTAAAAACTGCAATAGATATGGACACAGTACCGAGAAGTGTTGGCTTAAGCAAAAGAACTATATGTGGTCTGCACACTGAGCAAATGCTAGAGGTTACCGAGCTCACACAGATCCTTATCAACAGTATTCTGCAATACCATGGGATTACAATACAAGGATATGGTGTGAATGTTGTGGAAGATATGGACATATAAGTGCCAACTGCTTTATAAGGTTTGGGATGAACAACTGAAGATCATGGAGAAATCCTGGTATGGCATGTTTTCATTGTCACAAAGTAGGACACTTGGCTGGAGATTGCAAAGATCAACCTAGAAAAGACACTGAGGAAATAAAAGAAAAATTAAAGATGATTTGGAAAAAGAAGGAAATTGTGTCAAATGAAGAAAGCACCTTACCTACTGAGTTAGGTGCTCCTATTCCAGATTAATCAGTAAAGGTATGAAGGGACTACATTCTCTCAAGGTTAAATCTTGACAGTTCCTATTTTATTATGTACTTAATTCAAAATCTGCATAATTAAGATGTAGTAGTAAGTTTGAAATTCTATCAAAGTCTCTTGGAGCACTATACAGGAAACCTATCAAGTTGGTGAATACAAGAAACTTGTCAAGTTGGTAAATGAAGGAAGTTTGGTTACTCGGTTAAAGCACAAAAAAAAGGGAAGAAATTTTGGTGGAACTGAGTGCATTTATGTTTTTGACCTAACCCGCACGGAGCCCGATAAGGTATATTGTGTACTTAAAGCATTTATGCGGTCATTTTCACTTACCAAGTTTTTGAGAGAGCAGAGCAAAGGAAATCAAAGGTGATCAAACCTTCTACAAAGCAAAATTCAAGGTATTTACATCAATCTCAATGCATTGTTAAGCTAGTTTACCGATCTTATCAAGTTGTTATTATCTGCTAAGTGTGAAGCGTCAGTCGTTTGAAAATCCTCAAACCCTAAGGATCTTTTGTTAGTTTTTATCTGAAATCTACAAATGGAACCTAAGATCCAAGATCCCATCGTTGTTAAGAATGTTGAAAAGCCCTCACTAAAATACTCTTTAACTCCCAAAGTTGCATCTAAACCGGATGACAAAACCGTATTTTCACTCATCCCAGATAGAGTGTTATTACTCGAGGATGTGAGATTCTTCACCAAATGTCATGTTGAAGAACTCAGTCGTGTTGAAATCAAAGACACATATGATGAATTGTGCACCGAAGGTAAATTGGATAGCAAGTTTGAGCACATTAAGATCAAGGGATTAACTGAAGCCCTAACCTATCCCCGTGTGTTCAAACCCTAGTGGGTCAAGTTTGTTCTGAGCAGAGTTCATGATGACTTCATGTGGCTAGAAGAGCAACCATTTAAGATTACCAAGGAAATCATTCATCTGATCACCAGTTACCCTATTTATGATCATGCCCGAGCTCAAAAGATGATATCATAGAAGGAATTGATCAGTTTAACTGGAGTGGGATCAGATTGCAGAGGACTGAAATTGAACAATGTCATTGATGCAAAACTAAAATTTGCCATTAGAGTAAAATGTTACTGTTTCTTCCAATCGGCAAGGGAAAATAGTGTACCCTGTGCAGTAGTAGACCTAGCATACAAAATTTTGAAAAAGGGAATGAAAATTGATCTATGTGAGGTGTTGTTGAAAAACCTATTTGAGAATCTAAACACCATCAAGAAGCGAAAGAAGAACAACTTAGCTAATACACTAAAGTTTGGATCACTACTTGTATGCATATTTTTCTATTTTGAAAAATTATTTCCATCAGTCGGTAAAGTTGTTTGGGAAGTACACCGACCAATCACCCATTAGATCAATGACTTCATTAAGAAGCTAGGTGATAATTTTAATGATATTATGGATGATTACTTTAATAAGTTTCAAGAGAAAATGCATAACAGGTACCATATTCCACCCAAGCTAGTGGAGAAATACAAAGATGACATATGTTTTGAAGTAGACATTGAT
Organism: Cryptomeria japonica; assembly: GCF_030272615.1. NCBI lineage: Eukaryota > Viridiplantae > Streptophyta > Pinopsida > Cupressales > Cupressaceae > Cryptomeria > Cryptomeria japonica. The sequence continues at coordinate 357,349,226 of NC_081407.1, read as the reverse complement.
TACTGTTATGTGAATGTTGTGGAACCAAGAACTCAATCTTTGTCACCTATGGGTTACAAGATTGATTTTGACATCACACAACAGCAAATTGATGCATTTCTTACATTGCCAAGACATGCTACCGAGTTGAGGTATGGAACCTATGAAGAAGTGAAGGAAAAAGAAAAAATGAGCATTGTAGTACCCAAAGCTACAAGAAAGGCAACAAAGATGATAAAGGCATTATCAGATAAATTTGGAGAAGATTCTTCCTCCTCACCTGTCAAAGGCACTATAGCCATTACCGAAGAGGAATCTGAAGCCCAAGAGGTAGCTATAACACTGAGCACCGAATTGCCTAAGGGAAAAGTGTTGAAAAGAAAGAAACAAGATTCATCAAAGGCCTCACCGACTCCTCCAGCAAAGTGACCTAACACAAGAGCATCTACAGCTTCACTGAGTAAGAAAACAAAGAGTGTTACTATTCCCAAGCTAACAAAAACTTACAAGAAATCTACTCAGAGACTCATTTTGGCAAAAGAGTCTAGTGACACCGAATCTGAGGATGCAAGCAAATTTCAGATTGTCAAGAGCAAGAAGGTAAATGCACATAGTGTTGAAATTTTTTGTACTAATCTGAAGGAATATGGTGGATTTGGAGGATTCAGATATGTTAAGTATGAATCTAGAAATGATGATGAAAAGAGACAAATAGAAGAAGCTGTCATCTGCACACTTCTGAAATTTTGATTGGTCCCATTAGAAGTCTCTAATTCTCTTCCAAAAGAATTATGTGCACATATTGATAACAAGGGGCAATATGCCCTGGACTCAGAGAAATAGATCAGAGAAAGAAGTCTGGTACATCTCTTTCCTAACATGTCGGTAGCTAAAATAAAAGAACATCTGACAACCTACCACACAAAGTTCCTCGTCAAACAAAAAGCCTTGAAACTGATGAATGGGCTATATATTGAAGTGGAAAATGAGACAAAAGAAAAGTGGCAGGAAATCTTTAGAAACAAGGGTGCCAGTGAGCAAGATGAAGTTGAAATAGTTGATGTCACCGAGCAAGATCTTGATGTTACCGAGCAAGACCCTGCTGACACCATTCAAATAGATGAAGATATCATGGATACAAAGGCACCTAAATAGGAAATGATAGAAGGAAATGCATATGAAAAACTTGTATCCAGTGAATCAGTCTTGGAACAAGTTCAGCCCTATCCACCGGTTAATCAACCTGTCTCAACCGAAACCCCTCAGGATATGGATAAAGGCACCGAAGATCACAAGTCTATAGCAGGAGAAGGTACTACTCAAGAACAGACGTCTAAGGATCCTTCTAGCACTAAAAATGTTGCAACTGAGACACCAAGTACCGAGACACCAAAGGACACTACAGAGGCCAAAGAAACCGACCAAAGTGTTGCCTCTATCGAGCAACCTACTGAGGGTCATCAAGCCTCACAAGCCATTGTCTTAGTTCCATCAGTGAAAGGTAAAGAAAAGAAGATGAAAAAGAATAGTTTCAAAGTAGATTTGTCAAAACCAATAGTGTTTCCCAATGTTGATATATCCAAATTAAAGGGGCAAGCACTCATTGATTTCAGTGAACTATGTAAAGTAAAGGCCGAACAAGAAAAGAAAATGGCTATTCAAAAGAAAAATAAAGTACTTTAGAAGGTGAAAGCACTCTTAACAGATATGCTACCTGAAGCTACAATAACCAAAGATGCAGCCATCCACATTCAACTGGATGAACTCCTAACCAAGATAGAGACATCTAGAGTAGATGCATCTGAATATTTGAGCAAGCTAAAAGACAAGGAGCTCACTGCAAAAATGATAGAAGAGGTACAAAAAGCTATAGCTATTGGCAAATTCAAACTTGTCAAATTTATTGCTGAGTTGTCCCCTCAACTCAAGCACATTCATTATTTATTTCAGAAACTCTGTACATTTTCTTTATTCATTAAAGACATCAAAAATAAAACAAAAGTAATTGAGAAAGAGATCACCGATCTCTCAAATAAGTTGACCACAGAGCTTAATTCAGTTCAGAATTTTTATACAAAGTTACAACAGCTCATGGCTCAACAATTGGACCTAAGAAATGAAGAACACAAGATCAGGATGGACATAATGACACTTCAGACATTATTCCTTCCTCATCTTTCATCCGTCCAAGAATAGATCAACCGAGCCACATACTTATCTACTACACAAGAGGGAAGTACTTTAGATGGCTTAATATCATTATTGGCTGATATTCAAGTGCAGAATTCTTTAATGGATAGTGTAAAGGATGCCCTCTCTGTCACTCTCATCGAAGTACGGGCAAAGTACAAATCCATTTTTGACTAGTTGCCACCACCGAATGGTAACTAAATTTTGGTGTTTGTCAAAAAAGGGGGAGTGATATAGTATTCAAAGCATCAAAGTATAGTATCAAACAAAAGGAGTGTAGTATACAAGGGGAGTATACCGAGCAAAGTAAGCAAAGTATCCAAGAGTAGTGAACCGAGCAGTGAACAGAACAGTAAGCAAAGAACAAGAGCAGATCACCGAGCATACAAATTAGAGTTTTGTACAGTATATTGATAAGGGGAGTATATCTGGATTTACTATTTGATTGACTACTGTATATACTGTCAGTATAGTAAAATTTTGCAAAGTATATAGATTATTGAGTTATAACTTTGAAAGTAGTTTTTGTCAAACATCTCAACTAAATGTCAAAAGGGGAGATTGTTACTACTTATCAAGTTGACATTAGTTTTATGTTCAAAGTTATTCTATATACTCTAGTCGGTTATCTCTATCGAAATATTCAGTCAGTATGCACAATCTAGTCGGTTATAGAAGAAAGTAGTCATAGAGCCCAGTATGCACCGAGCTGTCTACCGAGTATCATTCCATGTCTACTGTGTAGCAAAGATGACACACCAAGTTGATATACACCGAGTGAAATGTGTTACTAGATTCATTGAACTTGGACATACATATGAAAATGTGTTACAAGATCAAGGAACATAGAACCGTTATCACATTGGAAATTGCACTTAAAGATTGTGTATGATTTCGAGGTCATCTAACCAATGAAATATTTTGCATGGTTATTTATTCGATAAAACATGTTTGTAAGATCGAAGCAATGAATGGATCACCGACATACGAGATCTATTTATGCAACATGGATTAAGATCACACATATACATGTAGCATGACAGAAAGGAAGATATAGAAATATATGAAGCAAAACATGTGAAAGCACTAAGTGTTATGACTGTTACAAAGACATAGAGGTCACCAAGAAGGATTTCAGAGAATAGTCAAAGAATAGAGTAAACAAAAGGGTTTACCAAGTTGCTATATGGGTTACCAAGGTATGCTATAAGCAAGGTAATCTTATTCTAAGCACATAGAATCTGCTATAACATTCCAGATGTAAATTTGCAGATATTTGTAATGATTTTATTGTAATATTTTGAAGTTGTAAGAGAAACCTTTAACAGGGTAAAAGACTCTAATCAAGTCTATAAATTGTAAAGCCTCTAACCAGGTGCAACATTTAGATTAAGTGTTGTAAAATCCATTAGCAAGGTAGATCTAACAGATCTTGATACTCCTAACAGGGTAAGCTATCGGAAATAGCTAAACATGTAGCTCTAACCGAGCAACCTTTATTATTGCAGTAGTGAAGTTGTGGGTGCCATCACCACTGCAGTTTTTCTCTCTAACCAAGAGTTTTTGCGTAACCAAAATATATGTGTTATGGAAGGAATCATTGATGATTGTTATCTATTTATTTTAGCATTATATTATGTTATTGCACTATTCAGTTTATGCTTAACAGTAAAGTTATTGTTGAAGAAAAGTTTGAAGTACTAATTCACCCATCCCGTCTCAGTACATTAGCTTTCCATATTGGGCCTAACATAGTGTTTGTCTATCAAGTGCACTATTTGTAGTCAAACCGGTTCAAGAAAAGTTTGTGTCTATACTAATTCACCCCCCCTCTCAGTACCGGTTTGGTACTCACTGTTCATCATTGAGTTATCACTCTTAAATATTTTAGAATATTTGGAAGTAAATGCCATCTTAGAAGAGATGAGTATATTGGAAAATTTGATCCTAGAAGTGATAAAGGAATATTTCTTGGTTATTCATCTAAGAGCAAAGCATATAGATGTTTTAACAAGAGATTGTAAAAAATTGTTGAGAGTACAAATGTAAAGATTGATGAATAGTTTAGAGGAACTTCAATGTATATAGACTCTGAACTGACAGCAGGGATACTGACAAATGAACCTACATTGAATCCATCGGTATAGAATGAAGATCCAGTTACACCAGCATCATCTGAAAATGCCACTGGAACTAAGGAACAACAGCAAACGATGACGCCCTGGTATGTAAGATTGAACCACTCTAAAAATTAGATAATTGGGAACAAGTATCAAGGAGTTATGACAAGAGGAAGACTGGCAAATGAAGAGGTATGTCTTATTTCTCAAATTGAACCATCATCAATTAATGAGGCATGTGAAGATAAACATTGGATTAAAGCTATGGAAGAGGAACTAGAACAAATTGAGAAGAATAACACATGGACATTAGTTCCCTAGCCTAAAGACAAAAATGTGATTGGAACAAAATGAGTATTCAAAAACAAACTTAATGAAGATGGGAAGGTAATCAGAAATAGAGCAAGACTAGTGTGTAAGGGATATTGTTAGAAAGAAGGAATTGATTATAATGAAACCTTTGCACCGGTAGCTAGAATTGAGGCAGTTAGATTATTCTTGGCTTTTGCAGCACACAAGAACTACAAAATATATCAAATGGATATTCAATGTACATTTTTGAATGGAGATCTTGAAGAAGAAGTTTATATTGAGCAACCTATTGGATTTTCTTTGACGCATAATAAAGATATGATTTGTAGGTTAAGGAAAGCTTTGTATGGGTTGAAGCAAGCTCCAAGAGCTTGGTATGCTAGATTGGATAAATATCTTTTGAAGATTGGTTTTTCTAAAGGTAATGTTGACAGAAACTTATACTATAAAGTGACTAATGATGACATCTTGGTTATAGAAGTTTTTGTTGATGATACAATCTTTGGAGGAGAAGATGGATTATGTAAAGACTTTTCTATTGAAATGCAACATGAATTTGAAATGTCTATGAATGGAGATAAAATTCTTTTTAGGATTGCAGATTTCACAGAACAGACTAATAAAGGTATATTCCTAAGTCAATCCAAGTACTTGAAGGAGTTACTAAAGATATTTGGGATGGAGAACTCTAAATCGGTAAGCACACCTATGACTACAAATGACAAACTGTCACTAAGGGATGAATCTACACCTGTTAATCTGACTAGGTACAAGTCTATGATAGGAGGCCTACTCTATTTGACAAAACAAGACATAATATTATGAATGCAGTATGTATTGTTTCAAGATTTAAGAGTGATCCTAGAGAAAATCATGAATCAGCAGTAAAAAGGATTTTCTGGTACTTACAAGGCACTACAAATCTTGGTTTATGGTATCCTAGAGATGAAAACTTTGAATTATGTGCATATATAGATGCAAATTGGGCAGGAGATGTGGATGACAGAAAAAGCACCATCGGCGGAGCATTTTTTCTTGGAAACAGATTAATTTCTCGGTTAAGTAAGAAACAAAGTTGCACATCTTTATCAACAGCGGAATTAGAATATGTTGTAGCAACAACTAACTGTACAGAGGTATTATGGCTTAAGCAAATGTTGAAGGGCATAAAAGTAAAATGCAAGGAGCCTATAACTATCTATTGTGATAAAACTGTAGAAATTGATATATGTAAGAATCTGGTACTACATTCTAAAACTAAACATGTTTCTATCAAATTGAATTTTTTGAAAGAAAATGTTGAAGCAAAAGAAGTAAAACCGGTTTATATGAATACTAAAGAGCAGATTGTAGATATTTTCACTAAGCCTTTGCCTAAGGAAACTTTTGAATATCTCAGAGACCAACTTGGGGTCATACCCCCACTAGTAGAGACTTAGATAGTTGATGTTTGTCATCAACTGACAGAACTAAAAGAGAAATCTTTTATTTTGGCTTTGATGAGGAGAGCTACTTCTTAGGGGGAGTAATTGGCATACTGAATTGGTTGGTATTTTGTATTTGAACCTAATTTTTGTATTGGCTTTGGCATTTGATGTCAAAGGGGGAGAGATTGATATGGAAAAACACAAGGAAAACACATGTTACTCTCAGGGGGAGAGATTGATTACTTTGGGACTGAATTTTGATTTCTGGTTATGATCTCTTTTGGGAGATTATTGGTTTTTGGTTTTTGGAATTTCTATTTTGGCACTTTGATGGTTTTTCCATCTTGTGTTGCCATCAATGCCAAAGGGAGAGATTGTTGATATTTTGGTATGGTTTTGTCATTGATGTCAACACCTATAACACTTATCAACTCTAGCACTTTGGAGGATCAGCAATATTCACCGACAAGCAAGTGACTTATGCACAGTCACCGGTATTTGGTACACCGGAAGGATATATTATTCATCGACACTTGGAATGACATGGAAAAAACTTGGTTATGTTGAAGACATCGTTTGGACACTTTGTCTTGGAGATTTGTTCATTGGCATATTCGTATTTGTATATTTGTTGTTACCAGCAAATAGGTCCTGAATAAGCACCGGCAGGCTTATCTATTCCAGATCAACACGACATGCTTTGGAGATGATTTTGTTGTTATTGTAAATATATTAAGCTGACATGTTGAATTGGATATTGCATCGATTATTGATTTACTTGTAATTATTTTATTGTAATATCTTTTAGAACCGACCTACTAAAATTGGTCTTAGGTTATGGTATATATGTAAGATCTTATTTGTAAGATCGATATGTGATTGGGATAAGGATTTGGAAGAAGGTATATGCTAGAATAAGCATAGCTATACATGCAGACATCATTTGAAGGTGAAGAAAGGTTTTTGTATAGGCAATTAGAACTACACCGATACTGAATCCAACATATGAAGATGTTATTTTGAGCAGTACATCATTATTGGATTTAACCATCCAATTGTAGTTAGTGTGACTCCTATTTGTGTTTGAGCAGTGAGCTCTAGGTGCTTAGCCTTTCTGCATGTGCAGACCCCATTTGTATACACATACTATCTGCAGTAGTATCATCTAATTGTGGGTAAGGTTTCCCACCGTGGTTTTTCCCCTTACAAGGTTTCCACGTACAAATATTGGTGTTATGTGTTGTGGATGTTATTGTCTTTCTGTTTCATTAATTAATCTTTACCGGTACTATAATTAACTGATAAACTATCTACTGGCATAAAGTTTGGTTTACTGGTATTAAGCATTAAGGTTGGATAAGTTGTTTTTGGTTTGAATTTATTTGACAACTGATTCACCCCCCCCCCTCTCAATTGTCTCCCAGACCTAACAGTAGCCCTTTGTTATTTTTGAGCACTGAGCTCTAGGCAGTCTGTCTGAATGCATGTGCATTCCCCATTGTAATATTTACACATACTACTCCAGAGTATCATCATATTGTAGGCAGGTTCCCACCGTGGTTTTTCCCTTAACTAGGTTTTCCATGTCAAAATTTTATGTGTTGTGTGTTGTTGATATGGTGTTTATCTTTGTTTTTTTTTTTCTTAATCAAATCTGAAGTTGAGATTAAATTTCTTAAGTTTGGTGAAAATTGATTCATGCCCCCCCTCTTAGTTTTCCTACATTGTTCCTGTCAACATTTTTATCCCCTCTTGCTTCTTCAAATTTGAGCAAGAAATATCTCCCCATGTCGGTCTATGTTAGAAAATTAATGCATTTTTTAACAAGCACATATATAAGGAGGTCTTCCCTCTCATTTTAGATATACAACAAAACTGGGATCATGAGTAATCAAGATATCAAGTGTTCAATCATGGAAGCATTCATCATCAAGCATTTCTAGAGGTCTTCAAGTTCGCATTCTTCATTCATCAATTATGGAGCATCATTACATCATTCATTTAAAAGAATGTGTGTGTGAATAGGTTTTTGTCATGGTCATGCTGATTCATACAACACATGTGATTGCATTGAAGAAGCAAAGTATCATTATCATTCATTGTAGACCTGAGGTATACCTTCCTATAATTTTATTTCAATATTTGCAATATTTCATTCAAGGTTGACTCCAAACTAGGGTTTGACTTAGGCAAACCCCTATTCCCAACCTATTTCTCTTTCTTTTTGTGTGCAAGAAATAGGTACAAATCTTTACTCTTCAAAATAGGCACTATTTGCAGAGATGAATCAACCCTCTTTGGCGTGCAAAAAAGTAGGAGGACGAGGGCAACAGGCACACCGGTCTTGACATTTTTGGAACTTTTTTTAGGATTACATCCAAATCTGCATATGTTGCTCAGATCTAGGTGTGTGCAAAAATCTGATCATTGTAGCTCACTGTTTCTGAAATTTTACCTTCATTTCTAACACTTCTCCCTAATTTCATCTTTTCAACTCACAAAAGAGGGTCTATCAATTCACATACTCCTTAAATCCATTCAATATTCAGTCTCATCACTCTTCATTTGGGATTGGATCTATTGGATTCATCCCTCTTTTAAATGTAATGGTAAATTAATGGTTTTCATTCCTTTAATGGTGGAAACCCTAATTTTTCACCATCGCAGTTCTATATTTCTTTGTTTTTGCAAGTATATAGTCATTTCTGTCTATCTCCCTAGTTTAGTTCATTACTTGTTTAGATTTGTCTCATTTCCCCTCATAATAAAAAAGGAATAGAAACCCTAAAGATATTCCTTGACTCACTTTTACAAGAAGAAGTCAATATGAATCATCTCCTTAGGCTCTTATGTATTCCAATGTGTGAATGAGTGGGATTAGGTCTTAGTTTACCCAATTCCATTTACACCCTACACACTACTTTTTTGCTAATTGGTTTTTTAAGAAGAAGGTTTAAGGTTCCTTCCTAAACCACTCTATTCTAATTATGTAATTTTGTTGGGTCAGAAACCTTCTTCCCGCCAGTAAGATGATTCATCCAAAAGTGTCTTCTCAAAAGAGGGTCTATCCTCTTTTGGTTCTATGGTTTAGGTAGTCTCACTGCTCATTAGCTCCTCCTTTTGTGTGTCATTTTGGTGGTTATGTAATGATTTGGGCCACTTTTGATTTATTGGAATCAGATTATTTAATTTCTTATTTAAATGAAAAAAATAATCTCAAATTCAGTCAATATAATGAATATAATGATAATAGTTCACAATACAATATTTTAAATACAATTTTCACCTTAGGAAGAAAAATTCATAGTCATAGCCTCAAATATCTTTGTAACTTGCCTCAATCCCATATTGTGTACCCATGATTCTCAAAATAGACTTCTACTCTTTATGTCTTCTTCTTATCTCATGTGGTAGTTCAAAATTCTACTTTTTTTAATGCTTGTTTGTGGTAGTTCAACAATCAAATAGAAGTTAAAAAGTATTCTACCACATGTCATTACCTTTGTATAGTTATATTTTAGTAAGCGACAAAAAAATTCACTCTATCAAGTTTTAGAGTTTAGGAGTGACCCATTCCTCTATTTTTCCACAAGCATCAAGTACAAATTGATTCAAAATTCTTTTGATGCACTGGTTGGTTATGAATTAGGTTTTTGTCAACTCTTACCCATTGTCTCTTCTTTATTCATAAGTAGTGATTGGTTGGTGTATAGTATGAAAATGGAACCAAGTAGAACATAAGACCAAGATCCACTTTCATACCAACATTGAAATATGAAATCACCTAGAGGAGTGATCGCATTTGACCAACTCTTATAAAAGAGAGTCAAAATAACAATTCTAAAATTTGTATTCTTGCGTTACTATGAAAAGTGAATGAACTTCAAAGATATGTTGAAGTGATGCAAACTATGTCTAAGGTATGAATAAAGAAAACACTTAATTTGTTGTAAATGACTAACAAATAATCAAAAATATTATAACAAACACAAAATTTATCATGAAATTGTTGGTAAGAGACACTGTACAAAACATCCAGTGTTGTCATTGATAGCAACTCTAGTCAGAGATCCTATCCATGGTTCATGATTTTTCTATATCGGAAGTCAGAATGAAGATTTGGTTAAGTCCAAACAGTGCATCCAGTAGAATGTAGTATTATGATCAGCATTTCTTTTTAGTTGAATATTTTGTGTTGTGGAGCTAGAGGAAGATAATTAGATTTTTGGAGTACCTTATTCCAGAATCTTAGCCTCTGGTGATGATTGTTGTGTGAGTTAGAAGATCCGATGTACATGTTTTTGGGTTGAACAGTGTGGTATGACCGTCTTGGATAGTTGATGGTTGTGCGGAAATGATGGAGTAATTTTGGTGATTGTTTTTATGATCAAGGATGTTGAGCCAACACTTGGAAAGCGTATGGACAATTCTTTTTGGTTTTCATATGCATTGGAGTTCGGATTGAGCCGACTATGTACGCACATTTCATTATATGTTATGTGTTCTTGAAGCCAACATATAGAAGACCTAACTTCATGTTGTAGATATATAAGACCAATGGATAAGATCATTTTCAATATCGTTGTACATGTGAAAAGTTTTTTTGATCAAGTGTGCATAGTTTCACATGCGCAAGTGAAGGATTTGTACTCAGGAATAACTTAGAATAGTGGAACAGAGTAGTGTACAAAAGCAGTGTGAGATTAAGTGATTTGTGCCTAACCAGAACTGTAATTTGGCATTTGTAGATGTTTTTTAGTTCATACATTCCAATTATCTTTTGTCAAAGATATTGTAAGATAGTGAGTCTTATTTGGGTTGTAGCCATTGATATTTTGAGCAGTGAGCTCTAGGAAGTGTGGCTAAATCCATGTGCATTCCCAATGTAATATTTTTATTCTTCTACAAAGTATGTTTATATTGTGGGTCTCATCCCCTCCATGGTTTTTCCCTTAACTGGGTTTTGCATGTATAAAATCTTGGTGTTATGGTGTTGTTGCTGATTTATTTGTGTTTCAATATCTTTCCTTTGTTAATTTGCATTAAGTGGTTGAAAGAACATGTTAATAATGTTAAAAATTGTAGAACATTGATTCACCCCCCACCCTCTCTCAGTGTTCCCTGATTCCAACAATTGGTATTAGAGCCTAGTCCCTCAAAAGAAGCCTAATAGATTGAGGAGGATCCGAGAAGGTGAATCAATGGATTCCGATAGTCTTCAACATTATCTTATTGTGGCACTTGAGGATCTTGAACAATCTCAAGATGAGGTCCAGCAAATGAAAGAAAATCTTAAGGATGCTAAGAACTTCATCCAGTCATTGAAAGATCAGTTTAAAAAGTCAAGAGAGAAGAGAAAGGAACTTTTAGATAAACTAAAGGAGAAAGAAATCCAAAGCATTGATGACCAAGCCCTGAAGGAAAAGACAAAAGAATGTGAGAAACTTGCTAGAGATAATGCAGTCCAAAAGAATGAGATGGAATATATAGTCATGAAGTTGACAAAGGAGATTGAGGAAAGGAAGAAGAATGAGGAGAATCTTGCATAGTCCTTGAAAGATAGATCTGATGAATGTTGCAGACTTGATTGTGAAAATGATCAATTGAAGCTTGAATCACTACAATCTAAGAACAATGAGGAAGAACTTGGAAAATAGATCCTTAGATATGATCTTGAAGCTACAAATGAATACAAGGAGAAATTCAAGATCAATTCAACCAAACTTAATGAGATGCTTGAAATCAAGAAAGATGTAGATGACAGAAGAGGTCTTAGATTTGAGAAAGGTGAAAGCTTTGGATCTGGTCAAAGCAATCCTAAGTCTTACCATCGAAAGAACAAAGCTAAAAGGTCTCTGATAAGGCAACCTAATGCTCATAAGTTCAATGTTAACTATTTTGTTTCCAATAAATTTGGTCATATGGCTAGTCAATGTAAAAATAGAATGAAACGAAATGGTTTGTCTTTATCTGGTTAGTGTTTCAATTGCAATAGGTATGGACATAAGTCAAATGAATGCAAAAGTATGATGAATAACTTTTCAAATATAAGGTATGCCAGATGTTATGCATGTGGTAGGTTTGGACATGTTGCTAATTAGTGTATATCAAGAGGAAATCAAGGGAACTTTAGGCCTAAACAAGGAAATGCGGTATGCTACAATTGCAACAAATCCGGTCACATTGCAAGATGTTGCAGAAGAAACAATATGAATACGAAGGGTCCAATGAACAAGAATAAGAATGTGTAGGAAAATGAAAAAGGGAAAGAGAAAGTGGAGGAGATCAGAGATCAGATGAAGAAGACATGGGTTAAGAAAAGTGTTTCAGATGCTAGAAACGAGTCCGCACTTGATCCTGGTGTTGGAAATTCCTCTAGGAATTGAATTAAGATCTCTGGCCTAGGGGAGTTTTCATGAAAATATTGTGCACCCCCTATAGCAAATGGTACCTGAATTTGGCAGCTTGGAAGTTGTTGTGATAGGTTATTACGAATGATGTGAGATGATCTCCAGAAGAATCTGAGCAATAATGAAGGTCTGCAGTGTTAGGTCCCGGGAAGGACAACAAAGAGGGGGGGTGAATCATTTGTGAACCAGTTGTCAATAAATTGTAAACTAAATGCAAATTAATCCAACTTAAACTTAATGTTGGTAAACCAAGCTTGAGTGCTAGCAAAACAGATTAACAGTTATAGCAGTACTAGTTTAACTTAATGCGTGAAACAGAAATAGAAACAATATCCACAACACATAACACAAAGATTTTGACATGGAAATCCTGTAAGGGAAAAACCACGGTGGGAAACCTTACCCACAATCAGATGATACTACTACAAATAGTATGTGTATACAAATGAGATCTGCACATGCAGAAAGGCAAACCGCCTAGAGCTCACTTCTCAATCACAAAATAGGAGTCACACTAAATACACAATTGGATGGTTAAATCCAATGATAATGTACTACTCAAAATAGCATCTCCAATGCTAGATTCAGTACCGGTTAAGCTCTGAACATGAGTGTCAAAACACCTTCATAACCTTCCTTCAAACTTTAAATAATGTCTATGTGATTCGCACAAGGATCTGCTTATTTTTGCTCTTCAATATCCACACACACTCATACCATAACCATATCCTGATCTTCAATAAGATCTTACAATCATATATACAAAACCTAAGACCAAATGTATAGGTTAGCTCACTAAAGATATTACAATTAAATCAATTACAAATAAGTCTTGATGCAATACAACATGTCATCTCAATACATTTACCACAATATCCAATCAATAAACAATCTCCATAACGTGTCATGCTGATTTGGAGTACCGGTCCATAACCTAGACCTATTTGTCGGTAAAGACAAATCTATCAACCCGATTAGACCAATAAGAAAAACACCAAAACCAAACTTCCATTCCATGTCTTCAACATAACCAAATGATCTCCAAGATATCATCGCTGCCAATGAACCATATAACCTACTGGTGAACACATACCGGTGACTGTGCATAAGCCACTAACCATACTGGTGAACCATAGTGTTGATTCAACAGTAAACCAATATAAAAATGTAGACTTTCGAGAAGATAAGTGTTGACATAAATGACAAAATCCATGCAACACATGACAAAGTCATCCATAATACCAACAATCTCCCCATGTGGCATTGATGGAAACACTAGATGGAAAAACATCTAAGTGCTAAAAACAGAATGTCAAAAACCAATAGACCAACAATCTCCCAAAGGTAGATTGATACAAAGTTCTGTAATGGAAACTGGAACCAAAAGTATATCCAAAGAGTATATCTCTCCCCCAATGAATAATCTCTCCCCCAAGGAATAATGTTTTTCCATAGATATCTCTCCCTCTTTGACATCAAATGCCAAAGCAGTTAAGAAATAAAGCATAACATCCATCCAACTACTCCCCCTGAGAAGTAGCTCTCCTCCATCAAAGCCGAAAAAAGATTTTTTTGTTAGTTCCTGTTGGTTTAATGCCAATCTTCAACATCTAAGTCTCTGCCAGTGGGGAAATTACCCCAAGCTGCTCTCTGAGATATTCAAATGTTTCCTTAGGGAAAGGATTTGTAAAGATATCTGCAATTTTCTCTTTAGTATTCACATAAACCAATTTCACTTCATTTGCTTCAACATTCTCTTTTAGAAAATTATACTTAATAGAAACATGCTTTGTCTTAGAGTGAAATATCAGATTCTTTGATATATCAATTGCTGTTGAATTGTCACATTAAATGATTATTGGTTATTTGCATTTTAGCTTTATATCCTTCAACATTTATTTGATCCATAATACTTGAGTACAATTAGTTGTTGCTGCAACATATTTTGATTTTGTTGTCGATAATGATGTACAAGTCTGCTTCTTGCTGATCCATGAAATCAATCTGCTACCAAGAAAGAATGCACTGCCAGTGGTACTCTTTTTGTCATCTATATCTCCTGCCCAATTTGCATCGGTGTATGCACATAAATCAAAAATTTCATCTTTAGGATACCATAAACCAAGATTTGTTGTGCCTTGTAGGTACCGGAAAATCCTTTTTACTGCTGATTCATGATTTTCTTTAGGATTGCTTTGAAATATTGAAATAATACATACTGCATTCATTATATTAGATCTTGTTTGTGTCAAATATAGTAAACCTCCAATCATAGATTTGTACCTTATTAGATTAATAGGAGATGAGTCATCCTTCAATGTGAATTTATCAGTTGTAGGCATAGGAGTACTTACCCATTTGAAATTTTCCATACCAAACTTCTTCAAAAGTTTCTTCAAGTAATTTGTTTGACATATAAATATACCTTTATCTGTTTGTGAAATCTGCAAACCTAAAAATAATTTTATCTCTCCAATCATAGACATTTCAAATTCTTCTTGCATCTTGTTAGCAAAGTCCTTACATAATCCATCTTCACCTCCAAAAATGATATCACCTACAAAGACTTCAATAGGCAAAATATCATCATTGGTAACTGTAGACACCTAAAAATGGTCAACGCTTGTGGAATCATACTTTAACATTTGCGCATTGCCTCATTTTAGGTTTTTGCGTCGCATTAACATTTCTCCTATGATTCGCACTTGGTCTTTATCATTTGTGAACATCGAGTCATTCTTCTACATTCTTCATTCATCTTACTCTCGAATTTGGTCTTGTCGACAACACTATCCAGTCATGATTTTGATCGATCTTATCCTATTGCATCAATGTGCATGCTTATTTGTCATTATTTTGGACATCATCAATCCTAATTAGGGTTTTGTCCTCCTATCAATCTTGCGATCAATTTTTCATCAATCGTTGTCCTCTTATCAATCTTGTCATCTGGCGATCAATTTATCATCAATCCATATCATTTTCAATCTTGTCGTTTTAACGATCGATTTGTCATCGATCGTTGTCATGTTAAATCTTGTCATTTTGCGATCGATTTGTCATCGATCTTGGTCATTTTCAATATTGTCATTTTGCAATCTATTTTGTCATCAATTCTTGTCCTCTTGTCAATCTTGTCATTTGGCGATCAATTTGTTATCGATCGTTGTTTGTCTCAATTATGTCAATTTGGATCAATTTGTCATTGTTCCTTGTCAATTGGCATATTTATCAATCAAATCATTTATCACATTGGTCATTTATCAATCCAAAATCAAAGTCGTGATCGAGTCAATTATCTTTCATCAAGACCTAATTCATCTTCTAGGGTTTTGTGATTTCATCATTTAACCTGGTTTGTCATTTCCTCCTTTAGGATTAATAAATTATTTATTTATCCTAAGTTTTCTTGTCACAATTAAATGTTCATTTAAGTGGCTAATTATTCCTCTTTGTGAATTAATTAATAAATGATAAATTATTAATTAATTTACCTAATTTCTAATTTTCATCAATTTCTTAATTCCTAAATTCTTAATTTTCTAATTCCTAATTTCAATTTCCTCCTATTTCTCTCCTAAATTCATGGAAATGACATAGAAATTTGTCATAATTTGTCATAATTGACAATCAATCAATCCTTGCATAGCAATTTGTCATAAATTGTCATAAATCCTTGCATAGCAATTTGTCATAAATTGTCATAAATCCTTGCATAGCAATTTGTCATACACTTGTCATAACTTTGCTATTCTTGATTTGAATTTCCATTTGAATCATTATCATACTAATTTGATCATTTCTCCAATTTATCTATAAATTGGATGAATTTATTCAATCAAAACCCCCAATTGATTGCATTTTAAATCCCCTAATCAGATTATCGAATTTCTAATCAATCACGCTTCGAGTACTTTTGAGCAATTTTCTTACCTACTTGCTTTCAATCATGTATGTGCACTTGTAGGTGAGATCCACAATCAAACTATTTAAAGAGGAAAGAAGAACAATGGAGCCGCATGAAGGAAACATTTGGATTTACATCTGGTTTGCATAATCTTTTTGAATGTTTTGCTTTCATATCTCTATTGGATGTAATTAGGATAGATCATTGCAATTGTGCTTTCGTGATTGAGCTAGATTAGTTTCTATATTGTTTGTGATGATTTCCTATTTCCTAATGTACATTAATTGGTGAACCCGACATGAACACTAACCATCTAACCCCTTTACTGTGTCTTTGAGTGGTTATGAGTTGATTTGCAAGCCAAAAAACCCAAAAACAGGGCAGTGCAGGACTTTCTGGGGACTTCTGCGCCTGTGTGAGACAACATGCGCCTATGTTAAGCATTCTACACTTGTGTTGAAGACATTCTACGACTGTGTCATGACTTCTACGCTTGTGTCATGACTTCTGCACCTGTGTAAAGTCCAGAACAGAGGTAAAAATGCAGTGTTTACTTGAAACTTGTCTTGTTTTTGCATTCTATTTTCTGTGTTTTGGTTTTTGGTACTAATTATTTGTGCAGCATCTTGGCGTACGCATGGCAAAGAAAACAAATTAAACTACTAACATGTTTTATGCAGAATCAAAAGTCAAAGAATAAATATCTCAAACTTCTAACTTGGGTTTTGCAGGTTGCCTTGGAGAAACAGCTAAACTTGGTGTTTGCCATTAATATTTTAGGCACCTAGTATGATTTCTAAATAGGTTGGAATGAATGTATGTTTGCTTTGATTGTTGAGTTTGACATTGGAGTAGGAGAGTATGCTCTCATCCTTCTTAGGGTGATCAGAAATCTAGATCTTCAATACCATCCTCATGTTTTTGATTGTGTGTCACCTTTAGAGGGCCTGCCTTCCTGACCATTTGCTTTTGCAAGCAAGTGATAATCGTGAGAAGGGAATGACCCAAAGTGAGTACGGCTAGAATACCTTGGCATTCTAACTCACTATAAAAAAATACCTGATGGGTGAAAGCTTTGAAGGAAGGGTTACGTGGGAATTGCAATTACTTGGGAAGTGATGACCCTTGAACTCTTTCTCATATCAACATCTAAGTAGGGCCTCATGGTCTAAATCGTGCTTGTGTGACTACATTTGTTTGGTATCTTGATGGGCTTAATGTCTCAATCACGCTTGCGTGACATCAAGGAGTAACGCTTAACAGAAATCCTTATTAAACACCTTGTATTTAGAGGCCAAAAATCCTTCTAGTTGCTTGAGAAGGACATGTTCGGATACTTAGAAGAGATACTAAGTTCGCCATGGGGAGATTTCCATGGGGACTGATGCTTGGCTGCCCTAAGAAGTGAGTGTCATGGAGGGGAGCCCGTGGGGTCAAGCATCTATGTATTCTCCTTGAATCCCATAAAAAGTCTACCTCTCAAGTACCTACTGTCCTTGCCTACCATAAGAAATGTGTGAATGAGTATGATTGTCTTGAGTCTATGTTAAAATATCTTGTCTTCTTTGCTTGTCAAAAGTTGAATTGCATCTCATTTCAAGAACAAGGCAAATTGATTCAAAACAAGGTTAAGCATAAGAGCATTTCATCCAACAAACTTCAAAACACTTTCAAACATGGTTGTCAAACATTGTTCAAAATCTTGTCTTAACATTCATGTCACTTACATTTAGGATCATCCTAGGTTGCATTTTGCAAAGTTCATTATCAAGTACCAAGGTTAGGTTTCACCTAAGTCATACTCCTTTGCATATCAATAAGGGTCATCCATTTGCATATGTACTCTTGCATTAAAGTCATACCATTGTCATACATTGCATACCCTAGGTCTCTTCATTAAGCTTAGGACATTATCATATCATATTAGGGTCACTTGCATATTAATTGTCCCTTTGCATATAGTGTCAAAACTAGGTTTTGTCATACTTGAGTAATCCAAATCTTTGATAAACCCTAAGTCATTGTAAAGAAGTCTAGAGCATATAGGGGAGACTTTGTCATTTTGTCCTTTTGTCACTTGGTCCTTTTTTCCTTTGAGGTCTAGACATCATTTCAATTTCCTAAGGGTCTCTTTTAGATTTGCATTCCAAAAAGTTTGTCAAAATCTTGAAAAAAAACCAAAAACATAGGTTGCATTCTTGCCATAGATTTCATTCTCATTTATTTAGTTTGCATTTAGTTGCATATCATATATCATCCTTGAAAAAATTCCAAAAATATTGCATTTGCATAGTGACATATCTATTGAAACAAGGTTCCAAGCACCAATGATGCAACAAAGTTTGACATATCAACCGACAATGCAATCACAATTCTATCCAACCCAACAACAAGGCAATATCGATCAAACTCTGTATGATGAAACAAGTCTCCAAATACAAAAACTAGAGGAGAAACTAGCTCAAGAAGAGGAGATATTGGAACAAAGAGTGAAAAACATTGAGAAGAATAGATCACAAATGTCCAAAATGTTTCGAAAACTTCCAGGTCGGAATCCAAATATTGAGCCAATTGATGTAAGGTCTCTTATCGAACGATTAGACATACCAGCTCTCCTCTCCCAAATAGAGATGATGAAACAATTTCAAGAAAAGAGACAACATCAATTTCAACATTATGTGCCTCCACAACAAGAACAAGAAGGTGTTTACTATCAATCATGTTTTCAACCGTCACAACCAATTGTCCAACATATGCAACCAACACAACCAATGGTCCAATTTCAACAATATGTCCAACCAACTATACAATGTCAACAAATGGTTCAACCAATGGTGGAATATCAATGTCAACAACAACAACCAAACATTCAAAAACAAAGGTTGCAGCACACACCAAGCCAAATTTTGAACATGTCAAACCAATCTGATCAACATCTAGTTCGAAATCAAAACATGACATCAAATCAGAACCAAATTCTTGCCAAACAAGTTCAAATTCTAGATACAACCATGTCAAAACCTCGAAAGAAAGGTGGCTTTATTGCAATGCTCTTAAGGAAACTACCAAGTGAGTTCTTTGAGGAAGATCAAGATAATATAATTCTATCTAGCAATGCCTCATCCCCCTACAAACAAATTGACTCTCCAATGGCATCTATCCCTACACCTCTAGAAGTTTCGCAGGAACCTTCCATATTGTCCTCATCAAACAATACCCCCAAGGATGCAATTATCCAAGAGCTATCCATAATTGATTGCCACGATAATCCAATTCATGATGCACATCCTTGTCATTTTTTAGAAATACAAGACCCAATGCCACCATGCACTTTATTGCCATTACCTATTTTAGAGGACCCCATTCGAAGTCCCTCTTCCTCATGTTCAAGCATTGATTCCTTGCACGAATCCATCACAAATGTTCAAAGTGCATCTCCTTCATGCCAAAACATTGATTCCTTGTCAGAATACCCCATGCATATCCAAAGTCCAACCCCATGTCAAGAGGATAATTTAGAGCATGAAGAAACACATGTTAAAATAGATCAAGATCAAGATCCCGAAACCTTATCATCCCATCCAATTGTTGACTAGGACTCCATGTTCCTAGACACTCACGATGATTCTCCTATTCTTGTCCATCCTATCCAAAGTCCTATTGACACTCCATTTCCTGAGCAAGATCAAGATATCCTAGTCCATCAAATCCCAAATGATCCCCTTCCATTCCAAGAACATAATATCCTTTCAAATCCCCTTGACATTCCACTTCCTAAGAAAGATCAAGATATCCCTTCCATCCTTTTTGATGATCCCATTAAAAGTCAAGAGCAAAGCAATTTTAAAGAGGAATCCAATGATCTTCCTCCTTGTCAAGATCAAAGTATCTTTCCAAATTCATTTCCAACACAAGACCCTATTATTCCTTCAAATCCTCCACAAGATCCACTTGTTCCTCCATCTCCTTGTCCTAATGCTCCATATACACTCCAAGATCTCATTTCTTGTGATGATCCCATTATTTCTCCCATTCCATCTCTTGAAGAGCCTGTCATTGAACCATGTCCACTACCTAATCCTAGTCTCCCTCATGATCCTAATCCCCCTCATGATTCTAACGTGTCAGTGCAAGATGTTCATGAACCCTCGACATGCACAATGGGTTCTTCCTCTTTGGTGCAATCCGATCCACTTCAAGATCTCATTATTTCTCTGATATCATATCCACCTCATAATGGACTTGCGTATTCTTCCCAAAGAAAAGAGTATCCTACAAGTCAAGATATTCATAAAGGAAAAGGAGTAGACCTTCATGAGAAAGAACCCCTCCGTATCAAAGAAGATCTTAAGGGTCATGTCTACACAACTCACTCTCAAGATGTTGGTATCCCTCCATCAAAATCCAAACATATCCCTTCCCCATCATACCTTCCATCCATCTTAGGTCCTTATATCCCTTCGTCCTCTATGCAAGGTCGGCAAAGGCACACATCCTTGAGTAAATTTCATCAATCCAAAAGAACTCCATTTCATTCATATCCATCCATGCATTCCTTTCCCCCTCCAAGAAATTTGGATGCCAAGTATAAAAGTCATAAGTCTAGCAATCCACATGTATTCAAGGATCAACATGTCCAATATAATCGACATGTCAAAACAAAGAACAATATGATCTCTAAAGAAAAAGAAATATCCAAAAGGCCACAAAGGCCCATTGAGCAAGATAAAGCAAAGTCAAAATGTATATGGTTTCCTAAATCCCTTGTGCAAGCAATGCACTCCAAGGAACCACAAAAGCATGAAAAATCAAAAACCATGTGGATCCCTAAGCGGCTCCTTGAAGCACAAAAGCCTAAAGAAACATCCAACTTGGCATCCAAAGTTGCTATTCCTCCATCCAACCCTCTCAAATTTGTTCCTCCATCACCTTCTTCATCCGTTTTGGGCCCTTATGTCCCAAAATCCCAAGATATTCCTTCCTCAAAATCTCCATATCCAAAATACATTTTTCCTCCATCAGTCCATCACTCCTCAAGGTGTGTGCCAATGTCGATTTTGCCTCCATTTCCACCCACTGAAGCCCAATTCTTCCAATACCCTATCCATTATCCAACGCACATTTTCCATCCTTCGATCCCTTTGATCCTATCCTTTGCATAAATCCTCGCCTTAGTTTCATCTTATTTTTCCATGTCCTTATCCTACCAACGTCTTTGAGCATGCTTTTAAAGGTCATGGTCCATTTTTTTCAAGGCTACTATCCAAACAAAAAGACGCTTGAGTCCTTCTTCCATCCCCTATCATGTGTCCATCTTCTATTGAAAAAGTCAAAATACAAAAAAAAAAGTGAAAAAAAAAGAAAAAAAAAATAAAGAAAAAATAATTCGTCCACTGGTGAAAACCTGGCAAACAGGTGCCTTGGGCTAGTACCATGATGAAAACTTGGCAAAAAGGCATCATGCATAATTTATGAACTTCTTGCACACCACACTTGGGGGCAGGTTTCCTCCTTCATTATCCTATCAAACCCCTGTCATTACCTTTCATTATCCTATTGTCCCTCATGTCCATTTCCTCTTTCCACCTTTGATCTTGACAAGGCTGAGGATCTTCATGAGCATCATGTATCTTGTTTGCAGCTTTCAGTCCATCATATCTTTTGGTCTTTATCCATTTGCTTATTACAACCTTTCATCCATATTCCCTAGCTTATTGCAACTTTTTGCCACTATTCGGTATCCTATCCCGACCTTCAGTCCATGTCCTTTATCCATTCTTGGTCTTGCTTATCCTATCCATATCTTATCACTATCCATACACCTTTTTTTCATCCCTTGATCTTGATCTGACATAAGGATGCAAAATTTAAACATGGTTTCAAACACCTCTTGACATGTCCCTCATGCCATGTCACTGCTTTACATTGTCATATCCAGTCTCTTGTCCCATCACGCAATAGCCCTTGGAAATTGCATCCACATTGTCTCCATAATAAAAGGCCTTTGTCTTCCCTCTATCCACCATCATTTCAACAAGCCTATTTATTCACCTGTCATATTCCTTTCCTTGCTAGACATTGGGGGCAAAAATCATAAAAATTAAAAATGTCCTAAAAAAAATCATAAAAATTAAAAATGTCCTAAAAAAAATCATAAAAATTGGAAAATGTCCTGAAAAAAATCATAAAAATTGAAAAATGTCCTGAAATAAATCAAAAAAAAAATTGAATAACGTCCTGAAAAAAAAAAATCATTAAAAATCAAATAAGGTTTTGAAAAAATAAAAATAAAAAAAAATTGAATAACGTCCTGAAATAATCCAAAAAAATCAAATAAGGTCCTGAAAAAAAAAATCAAAAAAAATTGAATAACGTCCTGAAATAATCCAAAAAAATCAAATAAAGTCCTAAAAAAATGAACAAAAAATTTTCAAAACATTAAAATCCAAAAACAAGCATTTTGTCAATAAAGGATCTCTTTTTGTGCATAAGACAAATCACTGAGCATCCCTCCAACGACACGCAATCACACATTGTGCTTTAATGAAATCACGCTTAAACAGATGAACTTCTTTTTCAATCAAACCAGACATTCAAACTGATCGCACTTGTCATGTCAATCAACCGCAAATTTATTTGTCCTTGGCACACTATCATGGGTCTTATACAGGGTGTGGTATACTCGAAACCAGACTATGTCCTGTCTTAGATGGGGTATCGCATATCCTGAAACCAGACAGCCTGATCGTCCTATCAGCACTTTCAACTTTTGACAATGAAGATCAAGATGTTTGTTTGATTTGTTGGAATTTGTGCATCTTATCTTTTTACTGATTTATCTTTGGCTTCGGTCATGTTCCTATGTTGCTCGATGATGTCACAGAGTGATTTAGAGTGACCGGGATGGTTCATGGTCCTTTTCTTTTTTGTTGTGATTGTTGTTTGTCTGTGATGTGTCTGTCTTTTGCAAAAAGGGTTGCATTTCAGCTCTGGCCTTCAATGCCATGATGCTACGCATCCATTTTGCGTATAGAGGTTCTCACCTACAAAGTGCATTAGTGAAAGCAAGTTTTTCTTCATCTCTAACTGTTCTTTGTCTCATTTCTTCTTACTAACATTTATTCCGTCCGTCTTGGTAGTCCATTTGATCCTATCATGTTCTATCATTCTTATCGATCAATTGGCCTATTTTCTGCATGTTTCCGGCCAATTCCTCGAGGGGGCATGCATATGTCATTGTTATTGTCTGAGGCATTTTCATATGTCATTGTTATTGTCTGGGGCATTTTCATATGTCATTATTATTGTCTGGGGCATTTTCATTATTGTTCTTTGAAACAACGGTTAAAATCGCATTGTCTCAAAGAGGGGCAAAATGTAGACACCTAAAATGGTCAACGCTTGTGGAATCATACTTTAACATTTGCGCATTGCCTCATTTTAGGTTTTTGTGTCGCATTAACATTTCTCCTATGATTCGCACTTGGTCTTTATCATTTGTGAACATCGAGTCATTCTTCTACATTCTTCATTCATCTTACTCTCGAATTTGGTCTTGTCGACAACACTATACAGTCATGATTTTGATCGATCTTATCCTATTGCATCAATGTGCATGCTTATTTGTCATTATTTTGGACATCGTCAATCCTAATTAGGGTTTTGTCCTCCTGTCAATCTTGCGATCGATTTGTCATCGATCGTTGTCCTCTTATCAATCTTGTCATCTGTCGATCAATTTATCATCAAT
Organism: Cryptomeria japonica; assembly: GCF_030272615.1. Taxonomy (NCBI): domain Eukaryota; kingdom Viridiplantae; phylum Streptophyta; class Pinopsida; order Cupressales; family Cupressaceae; genus Cryptomeria; species Cryptomeria japonica. The sequence continues at coordinate 357,325,131 of NC_081407.1, read as the reverse complement.
CCTTATCATTTTCAATCTTGTCATTTTAATGATCGATTTGTCATCGATCGTTGTCATGTTCGATCTTGTCATTTTGCGATTGATTTGTCATCAATCGTGGTCATTTTCAATATTGTCATTTTGCAATCTATTTTGTCATCGATTCTTGTCCTCTTGTCAATCTTGTCATTTGGCGATCGATTTGTTATCGATCGTTGTTTGTCTCAATTATGTCAATTTGGATCAATTTGTCATTGTTCCTTGTCAATTGGCATATTTATCAATCAAATCATTTATCACATTGGTCATTTATCAATCCAAAATCAAATTCGTGATCGAGTCAATTATCTTTCATCAAGACCTAATTCATCTTCTAGGGTTTTGTGATTTCATCATTTAACCTGGTTTGTCATTTCCTCCTTTAGGATTAATAAATTATTTATTTATCCTAAGTTTTCTTGTCACAATTAAATGTTCATTTAAGTGGCTAATTATTCCTCTTTGTGAATTAATTAATAAATGATAAATTATTAATTAATTTACCTAATTTCTAATTTTCATCAATTTCTTAATTCCTAAATTCTTAATTTTCTAATTCCTAATTTCAATTTCCTCCTATTTCTCTCCTAAATTCATGGAAATGACATAGAAATTTGTCATAATTTGTCATAATTGACAATCAATCAATCCTTGCATAGCAATTTGTCATAAATTGTCATAAATCCTTGCATAGCAATTTGTCATAAATTGTCATAAATCCTTGCATAGCAATTTGTCATACACTTGTCATAACTTTGCTATTCTTGATTTGAATTTCCATTCGAATCATTATCATACTAATTTGATCATTTCTCCAATTTATCTATAAATTGGATGAATTTCTTCAATCAAAACCCCCAATTGATTGCATTTTGAATCCCCTAATCAGATTATTGAATTTCTAATCAATCACGCTTTGAGTACTTTTGAGCAATTTTCTTACCTACTTGCTTTCAATCATGTATGTGCACTTGTAGGTGAGATCCACAATCAAACTATTTGAAGAGGAAAGAAGAACAATGGAGCCGCATGAAGGAAACATTTGGATTTACATCTGGTTTGCATAATCTTTTTGAATGTTTTGCTTTCATATCTCTATTGGATGTAATTAGGATAGATCATTGCAATTGTGCTTTCGTGATTGAGCTAGATTAGTTTCTATATTGTTTGTGATGATTTCCTATTTCCTAATGTACAGTAACTTTGCAATACAAATTGCTCTCAGCATTACCTTTTGTGTAACCAAGATTCAAAAGATATTTATCCAATCTAGCATAACAAGCTTTGGGAGCTTGCTTCAATTCATATAAAGCTTTCCTTAACCTACAAACCATATCCTTATTATCTGTTAAAGAAAATCCATTAGGTTGTTCAATGTAAACTTCCTCCTCAAGATCGCCATTCAAAAATGCACATTTTACATCCATTTAATAAACTTTATAGTTCTTATGAGCTGCAAATGCAAGAAATAGTCTAATTGCCTCAATTGTGGCTACCGGTGCAAAGGTTTCATTATAATCAATTCCTTCTTTCTATGAATAACCTTTACAAACTAATATTGCTTTGTTACTGATTACTTCTCCATCTTCATTAAGTTTATTTCTATATATCCATTTAGTTCCAATTACATTTTTGTCTTTAGGTCCGGGAACCAATATCCAAGTATTGTTCTTTTCAATTTGTTTTAATTCATCTTCCATTGCTTATATCCAACGTTCATCCTTACATGCTTCAATAACATATGCTAGTTCAACTTGATAAATTAAACATACATCTTCATTTGCCAATCTTCCTCTACTCATAACACCTTGATTCTTATTTCCAATTATCTGATTCTCTAAATGATTCAATCTTACATACCTGGGTTTGTTCTGATTAACATTCATAGGTTGATGTTCCTCAATCACTATTGATTTTTTTGATGATGCTGGTGTGACTAGATCTACATTCTGTACTGGTGCAATCTATGTCGGTTGATCTATGATCATTTCAACTGCCGATTCTACAGATCTTGAATCTCCTCTAAAGTGTTCATCTATCTTCACATTAGTACTCTCAATGATTTTTTGTAACCTTTTATTATAACATCTATATGCCTTACTTCTAGATGAATAACCAAGAAATATTCCTTTCATCACTTCTAGGATCAAATTTGCCAATATACTCATCTCTTCTAATGTAACATTTGCTTCCAGATATTCTGAAATACTTAAGAGTAGGAATATGACCAAACCATAGTTCATAAGGGGTCTTACCGGTTTCACTTTTGATGTGAACTCTATTAAAAGTATAAACCATTGTATTCACTGCTTCTCTCCAGTACACATGAGGTAGATTTGCTTCCATTGACATTATTCTTTTTGCATCCAAAATAGTTTTATTCTTCCTTTCCACAACTCCATTCTCCTGAGGCATGTGGGGTGTTGATAGTTGTCTTTTGATTCCATTCACTTCATAAAATGCATTAAATTCTCTAGATGTAAATTCTCCTCCTTGATCTGATCTCAAACATTTGATTTTCTTGCCGGTTTCATTCTCTACCATTGCCTTGAATATCTTGAATCTTCCAAAATCTTAGGATTTCTCCCTGAGAGAATTAACCCAACACATTCTAAAATTATCATCAATTATTAGCATAAAGTATCTATCTCCTTGTAGACTTCTTTTTCTTGCTAGACCACATAAATCAATATAAATTAAATCAAGAATACTATTGGATTTTTTTAGTAATGCTCTTAAATTTTGTTCTAACTTGCTTTCCTGTTTGACTTTCCTTACATACCAGATTTTGAGGTTTCACAATTTTAGGTAAATCCCTTATTGCCTTAGTTGAACTGATCTTTACAATGCAATCAAAATTCACATGACAGAGTCTTTTATGCCATAACCAACTTTCATCAATGTGAGAAATCAAGCATGTCTTATCACTGGTATTCAAGTGAAAGATATTACCTTTAGTCTAATTACCGGTTGCAATCTCCAATCTAGTTTTGTTTATGATTTTGCATTTTCCATTCTTGAATTGTAACTGAAATCCTTTTTCCACTAACTAGCCAACACTCAAAATATTATGCTTTAATCCTTCTACATAATAAACATTGTCAGTATTATGATTACCATCCAAAGATATAGTGCCTTTTCCTTTGATTAAACAAGCTTTATCATCTCCAAACCTTACTAGACCTCCATGAATTTCCTGAAAAGATAAGAATTTGCTTTTATCACCAATCATATGATGCAAGCATCTAGAATCTACAATCCATTCACCTTTTTCTTCAATGTTAGCTACCAGTTCCTGCTCTACCGGTTTGATAATAGGTGTCAGTTGATCTTCTTTTATTGCAACAAAATCCCATCCACTATCTGTTGGATCTTCATCTGAATCATCTGTAACACCTTCATCTGCATAGTAACATGATTTATCTCTATTTTTCTTAAATTTGTCTCTGATATTCAGGGTTAGGCTTATATGTTCTTTTGCTTCCTCCCTTAGTCTTGCATGTCTATCAGGACACCTAGAAGCCATATGACCAACTTTATTGCAATTAAAATATTTGAAAGGTGCTTTACCTTCATACTTACTTCCTGTTGGACCTTTAGGCATTTTCCTTGCAAATAGTGCTTCAAGTTCTTCAAGTTCTTCATTTTCTCTCCTCATATCTTCAAGTTCTTTTGCATAAAGTGCTTTCCAGTCATTTTTGTCAGATGATGATGATGTTGATGTTGATGATGATGCTTTGAAAGCTAAATCAGTCTTTATAGTAGCAACATGACCAAATTTCTCAAGCTCAAATGCTGAAAGTTTTCCAACCAAAGTATCTCTAGAAACTAAAGTATTAGGCATTGTTCTCATTTCATTAATAGCTGTCACTTTCATTTTGTAAGATGGTGACAATGCTCTTAAAAATTTAGACACAATTTCATCTTCACTTAAGGATCCTCCACAACATTGTATTCCTAAAAAAATTTCATTAACTCTTTCCATAAATGCAAAAATTCTTTCATCTTCTTCCATTTTCAAATTTTCATACCTGACCCAATAACATTCCAATTTTGCAATCTTGACAGTGGTATCTCCTTCATTCAATGTTTCCAGTTTATCCCAAATAGCTTTAGTAGTAGATCGGTCTGATGATCCCATGATTTGTTGATCTGATAGTGCGCTCAGAAGTGCTTCTCTTGCTTTGCAATCATTGTCCATGTCCTTAGCCAATGTTGGTGGATGAGGTTGATTTGGAATAGGAGCAACATAGCCATTCTTAGTAAAATCTCATATATCTCTTCCAATGCAGTTCAGATGTGTTTCCATTTTGATCCTTCATATGTTGTAGTTAGTTCCATCAAGCTTCAGACTGTCCTTCCTAAAAAAATTTGTTGCCATAGGATCTCCTCAAGTTATTAGGCTTTTGCAAAAAGAGGGATTTTCTCTGATACCCATTGTTAGGTCCCAGGAAGAACAACTGAGAGGGGGGTGAATTAGTTGTGAACCAGTAAATGCAAATTAATCCAGCTTAAACTTAATGTCATTAAACCAAGCTTGAGTGACGATAAAATAGATTAACAGTTATAACAGTACTGGTTTAACTTAATACATGAAGCAGGAATAGAAACAATATCCACAACACATAACATAGAGATTTTGATGTGGAAACTCGGTAAGGGAAAAACCACAGTGGGAAACCTTACCCACAATGAGATGATACTACTGTAGATAGTATGTGTATACAAATGGGGTCTGCACATGCAAAAAGGCCAACCGCCTAGAGCTCACTGCTCAATCACAAAATAGGAGTCACACTGACTACACAATTGGATGGTTAAATCCAATGATAATGTACTACTCAAAATAGCATCTCCAATGTTGGATTTAGTACCGGTTAAGCTTCGAACATGAGTGTCAAAACACCTTCATAACCTTCCTTTAACCTTCAAATAATGTCTATGTGATTCGCACAAGGATCTACTTATTTTTGCTCTTCAATATCCACACACACTCATACCATAACCATATCTCAATCTTCAATAAGACCTTACAATCATATATACAAAACCTAAGACCAAATGTATAGGTCGGCTCACTAAAGATATTAGAATTAAATTAATTACAAATAAGTCTTGATGTGTTATAACATGTCGATTCAATACATTTACCACAATATCCAATCAATAAACAATCTCCATAATAAGTCATGCTGATCTGGAGTACAGGTCCATAATCTAGACCTATCTGTCAGTAAAGGCAAATCTGTCAACCTGATTAGACCAATAAGCAAAACACCAAAACCAAACTTCCAATCCATGTCTTCAACATAACCAAATGATCTGCAAGATAGCATCGTTGCCGGTGAACCATATAAACTGCTGGTGAATACATACTAGTGACTGTGCATAAGACACTAACCATACTGGTGAACCATAGTATCGGTTCAATAGTAAACCAATATAATAATGTAGACTTCCAAGAAGATAAGTGTTGACATCAATGACAAAATCAATGCAACACATGATGAATTCATCCATAATACCAACATGCAGATGATTCTTTGTGAGCTATCTATAAAAATTGTGTATCTGAAAGGTTTAGGGCTAATTGCATTTAATGAACCCTAAAATTCATATAAGTGAATGATAAAAAGTCATTTTTCCATTGATTTTTCACTTTGCATTCAAAGAAAAGAAGAGAAGAGTGCTCTATAAGAAAAAAATTTAGAGATCAAAGCATGAAGGAGATTTCTCATGCGAAACCCTAATCTGATGGTTAAGGTATTTATCAGTGATACCTTTCAAGTTTGAAGTTTAAAATTTCTGAAATGGCTACCTCTGGAACTACAACCACACTAGTTGTAGATATTACTGAGAGAGCTTGGCCAAATTTTAAAAAACACCCATTTATTTCCATGGAAGATGATCCAAAGAGTGCATTTTCATCAGTTCCACATGGTGTTCTGCATATCGAGGATAGTATGGTTTACATGCATTGCAACATTGAGGATTTGGGAAGCTCTCATCTATTGAATCTATACAACAAGTAGTTGATTGATAGGAATTCTAAGCTAAAACCAAAACTCCAAGTGTTGGAGGATAAGGGTTTTGCGCAGTTCATCAAATTTCCAATGTTTGATGAACAAGAATGTGTCTGGTATGTTCTTAGCAGAGTACATGATGAGTTCATGTGGCTAAATAATTCATTAAAGATCACTAAAAATTCCATTAGGACCATAACAGGATTGTGTTCATCTAGTGAGATGCCCTCATTTAAGTCGATAAAGAACCAAATTGTAACAGACGCAACTAGATCAAAGTTTGACAAAAGAGCCATGATAATCAATGACATTTTGGAGTATGATGTCAGATTTGCCTCAATGTTGATTGGATATAAGATATACTATTCTAGCGGAGAGAATTATGTATCCAAAACAAAAATATATGTTACTTATGAAATGATCTGAGAAAATAAAAAAAGTATGAGCTATGAGAACTACTCCTGTGTGAGCTAATGAAAAATTTGGCAAAGATCAAACAAGACAAGAAACATCCATTCAAATATAAAACTCTAATCTTGTGTCTATTCTTTTACTTCATAAATGAAGTTTTGGGAGTTGGTCAAGTCCAATGGGCTTATGATACACCTATGGGACTGCAAATCATAGAATTAATGTATAATGTTGGTGACACTAAGGCTCAGAAGACCACTCTCTAGGGTTAATTTAAAAAATTTCATAGTGAGATGCATGATAGGGAAAGAATCCCCAAGTCAGTAGTTGAGAAGTATCAAGACACTATTTTCTTCATGGTGGATACAGACCAATGTTTTATGGAGGTTGTTGAACCCAGGACTGTATGGATCATGCCCATGTGGTACAAGATGGATGAGAAAATTCTTAAACTATATGCTCAACACTTGTTAAGTAAGTCGATAGATCCCTCAGAGGAGAGATTTTAAACTTATGCTGAGAAGACCTTGAAATTACACAAGCAATTCAAGAAGTCGGAAATTTAGAGGAAAGTGAGAAAGGAAGTAGAGGCATATGTAGAAAGCATTGGAATCACCAAGGAGGCGGTCTGGGAGGTGACGAAGAGAAATATTTAACCTACTGAGGAGAATGTCAAGGAGAAGAAGGCTTAATTGGAAGCCTCTGCTCCTAAGACAAAGCAAATAAGGAGCTCTACACCTTCCTCCGATTCTCAAAAGTCAACTAGCATAGCAAAAAATCCAGCCAAGCCATTCGGTGGAGCAAAAAAGAGGAAGAAAGTAAGATTTGCGACTATGAAGGATGATGAGGAGATAGAATCAAATGAAGTTGTTAAGTAAATAAAGAAAAAAGGCACTAAAGATTCAAAGGTCACTAAAGATAAGCCCTCCAATGAAGGTCAAGCCAAGAAGAAAGTGGAAATAGATTCCGCCCAATCTAGGATGATAGTCCAAGAGGTGGAAGAAGCATTAATAGTACAAGGTAATCTAAAGCCACTTTTTGATTTTTATGACAAGTTTGATGACGATGGAAAAATAACTCTAGAGGAAGCTACAATTAAATATTTGAACATCTACAGTAGGGAACTTATAGAAATAATGTTAGAGATTCTAAAAGGGTTATATGATATTTTGGAAATGAGAAGATAAACTACTAAAGCTAAAGATGAAAGGTTGAAGGAATATGTAATAGTTAGTATATGTCTAGTAATAGTAGTAGAGGAAGTAAAAAGAATACTCAAGGAAGCTAATCACCATTTTAGAATTAAAACTAGGATAAATAAGATTATGATTAGGCAGGTAGATTAGGTTATAAAGGATACTGAGATAATCCTAAAGCCAATTTTGGAAAGGAATCAGTATGATGTTGTCTCATCTACTTTGACATCACAAAAAGAGTAGCCCAAATATGATCAAGCTGATGTAAGTGTTCCCTCTATTCCAGTACAGGAAGATGTAGTTAAAGATAAATAGGGAGATGAGTTGGATAAAGGTAAATAGGATAAATGTAATGATAATGAGGATGAGGATACACAAAATCCTCTGAATCAGCCCATGGATACAATGCCCTCTATTGTGACTCGAGCTCCAGTTGTTCATGTTGTAGGTCTTCAAGAGGTCAAGATAGAAATAGATGCGAAAGATAAAAAGGTTGAAGCAAGAGACATTGCAAATGATGTGAAAGATTTTCTTGAAAAAAAAGCAATTTTTTTATGATCTGCCATTGTCCCAAGGGCTAGTTAACTTAGATTCTCTCTCTCCCATCCAAAAGCTAAAGCTAGCATCATTTGCACAGGCTAAGGCAAGAGAGGAGATCTTAAAGTCTCACATAGAGTACAGTGAGTTTGTGAGTCTCGCATTCGGTATCCTAGAGAGAATAATGCCTACATTTCAAATGGATACATCTGATTCCCCTTTTGGCTAGTTGAAAAAGTCTTATCAATTCAATGAGTACTCATTTTGAGTCATTAGAGAAGTCTGTTGAAGTCAAGGTCCCCAATGAATTTAATGCCAAGAGGCTCAGGATATTAAAGAGAATGATTGCAGATGATATAATTGTATTAGATACCTGTGTCAAGAGCATTCAAGGTGCATTATCCGAAGAAGGCAATATTTACAAGTCTTGTCTATCATTGTCAAAGTTCACTGGGGATATTGAGAAGCAATACAAGGAGCATGAAAAACAATTAGCTAGCATATCTCATTTGACCCCTTGTCAGTTTCTATGAGCACTCAAGAAGATCAAGTAATATCCTTACTTGACAAAATCAAGAGTTTGATCCATGACAAGGAAAGGATTATTGGCAGAGTTCGTGAACTTTGGAGTCATATCACTCCCAAATTGGAGACACTGCCCAGTGCCTTGAAGGATGCTCAGGCCACTAGTGAACTCCTCGATCTCAAATTAGCAAAGATGCAAGCATACCTTTTTAGTGGCCCTATATCTATTCTTGAGTGTCTCAAGAAGGGTTGGGATAGCCATTTGGGCTCATTGAAAAAAAACATTTTTAGATATCTTCAAGTTTTTGTAAGGCAATAAAGTATATGTGTATATGTGGTTTGTATATATAATTTTAGCTTGAATTTTGGCATCTAGATCTCTACCTTTTCCATTGATGTCAAAGGGAGAGTGTAGAGTAGTGAAAAATGTTATATTCATCTTAGGGGGAGTTTCGAAATTTGGAATTTTGAGATTTTGAGTTTTGCAGTGTATATGTGTTGGTACTAATTCCGACACTTGGTCTTTTTTCACTAAGTATTTTTGTTAATGCCAAAGGGGGAGATTATTGGCAAGAGACACTATACAGATAATCTGGTGTTTTCATTGATGGCAACTGTAGTTAGAGATCCTATTTGCAGTTCATGATTTTTCTATACTAGAAGTCACAATAAATATTTGGTTAAGTCTGAATAGTGCATCCGGTAGAATTTAGTATTTCAATCAGCATTTCATTTCGGTTGAATATTTTGTGTTGCGGAGCTAGAGGAAGATAGTTAGATGTCTGGAGTACCTTATTCATTAATCTTAGCCTCTAGTGATGATTGTCGTATGAGTTAGAAAATCATATGTACAAGTTTTTGGGTTGAACAATGTGGTATGACCATCTTGGATAGTTGATCATTGTGTGGAATTGATGGAGTAATTTTGATGATTGTTTTTGTGATAAAGGATGTTGAACCGACACCTAGGAAGTGTAGAGACAATTCTTTTTGGTCCGCATATGCATTGGAATTTGCATTCAGCTGACTATGTATGTATGTTTCATTATATGTTATGTGCTCTTGAAGACAACATATAGAAGACCTAATTTCATGTTGCGGCTATATAAGATTGATGGATATGATCATTTTGAATATCAGTGTATATGTGAAAAGTGTAGCAGAGCAATGTGAGATTAAGTGATTTGTGCCTAACCGGAACTATACTTTGGCATTTGTAGATATTGTTTTTCAATTCAAACATTCTAATTGTCTTTTGTAAAAGATATTGTAAGACAACGAGTCTTCCTTGGGTCATAGCCCTTAATATTTTGAGCAATGAGCTCTAGGCAGTGTGGCTGAATGTATGCGCATTCCCAATACAATATTTTTATACTTTAGCAGAGTATATTTATATTGTGGGTCTCATCTCCACCATGGTTGTTCCCTCAACCAGGTTTTCCACATATTAAATCTTGGTGTTATGTTATTGTTGTTGATTACTTTGTATTTCAGTATCTTTCCTTTGTTCATTTGCATTATGTGGTTGAAAGAACAAGTTAAAAAAAATTAACATTGCATAACACTGATTCGCCTCTCCCTCCCAGTGTTTCTTGATTCCAACCAAAATTTGATGTTGATCTGGCAGGATCAGGGTTCTATAATGCCTTGGTCTATTGAGGTTGAGTTGTAGTCAGAAAATCTAGAACCTAAAGTAGTCTAGAATCCACCTATGAAATTTGATTAAAAATGCTAATGACTAGGGTGCCCTAGCACCTTGGTTTTGGGATAGGGGTGCCCCAGCATCTTGGTCCTTGAAAACTAGGTTCAAATTCTAGGATTGGATTTGTATTGAGCTCTTGATGTTGTCCAAGATCTTCCAACTCCATTGGATACTTGTAGTTGTACACAAGAGGAAAGAAAGGGGATTGTGGATAGGGGTTTATCTTAGCTCAAACCTTGAGTTTTAAATTAACCCTATAATTGAATAAAAATAAAATTGGAAAGCTTGCCTTTTTAAGGTAAGACTAGATTTGAAATTTAAATGCTTGAATGTAGATGATTATACCATCAAAGGGTGATGCAATTTTCTTAGGGTAATTCCTCCTTGTGTTGATACAATAACATTAAAAACCACATAAAATTCATCATGAACTCATAGATAAAACTTAAATGGAAAATGTCTTGATGTAGTTTTCTACTCCTTGAATCAAATCTACTCCTAAGGAAGAAGAATCGTTCTTGAATTGGATGATAATGTTAGCATAAGATGTTGTGCTGGGTAAAAATGGAATCATGTAGTTTTAGGACTTAATCCTACTTCCATCCAAACATTGGAATACGAAAGCACCTAAAGGAGTAGTCCTCTTTGACTAACTCTAGTGAAAGAGATTCAAGGGACACTTTTAGGGTTTCCATTCCTTTGTTGATATGAAAGGGTAAAAGCACAAAATTGTGTCACGTTTCAGGCCAACTTGTTAGCACAAGTGAATTTAAGTAATTCTAACTAAAAATTAATTTTAGTCAAACATATGGTCTATAGAGATTCATTATAGCTATCTTATATATGGGCCATAACCTTTTTAGTTGGAATTGTCTACTAAATGTATATTTTATACCACTTTGGGTCTAATTGCCATTTTTTTTATTTTTTTGTTTTTGAAAAACTCAATGTTTCAACAACTCCTACTCTTATAAATAATTTTTTTTTTGAAATGTAAAAAATACCCTTTTATAGATCTATAAATGAATTTTACAAATTATATATCTTTTAATATTTTAATTATTTTTTATATTTTATATTTTATTTTTATTCAAAGTAGGTCATCAGTACTAAAATATAAGGTTGATTATCTTGTAAAGGAGAAATACAAAAAATTATTTAAAAAATTTGAAAAAAATAAATGCACTAGAGAAAAGAATCTATGTCATGATGATATAATTCTTTTTTTAATTTGGATAAATAATCAAGAAAAAATGTGACACCAAATGGAAAGAGTTATATTTCAATACACACAACTTTTCAAATTTATTAGAAAACATATTCATAAAAAATATTTAAAAATATATTTTTGCACTAAAGTTTTAAGATATCAATATAAACAAAAAAAAATTGAAGAAAAAAAGGTAAAATTTATTATATAAAGTGTGACACCTTGTGTAACTTCAATTTTAGTATTTTATCAACAACTAAATTATAGTGTTTACTTTATAAGAAAGTATATTCAAATAATTTTTTTAATTTTTTTAAAAAATACAAACATAAAATACACAAATAAATATACATTTTAATAGTTTACATCATTTCAAAATTCAAAACATATATTTCACTTTCTATTGATTCAATTTAAAAAGTTGAATTAGCATTGGCCATTTCCTTTATAAAAGTGTGATGGAGGTGCATCCCCGGTTCATAGCAATCTTGCATCAACCAAAAACATTTTCCTTTCTATTTTGCTTTATGTTTGCAGCTTTAGTTTTCCTTTTTATGTGTTCCGATTTTGGTCACCCGATCCTATGGAGTTGGATTCTAATTTAAGACTTGATCATCTTTCTTCTTCCAGACCGCATCACATTTTGGATCATTTTTCGGCAAGATATCGCTATCTGCTTCCATGATAGTTTCCTATTACCGGTTGACAATCCTTTGTTACCGGTTGCCTAGACCTATTTTGGTGATCTTTCGGAACCCATTTTGAAGCTTGTGGAGCCTTGGGCATTGATTCTGATGTTCCTTAGCATGTGAACGACCTTTTCCCACAATCTTTGTTTCATCCTATGGATTTTCCGGAGGAATCTCTTAGCGGAGGCCGACCTTGTTTATTTTGCATAGTAGGTCTTATTCTTTGGGTTTTGATCCCTTTTGGGTCGACTAGATCCTTTGGATCGATATATAATTGATTGCACATTAGAATGTAATCAATCAAAGAATCAGGTAGCTAGACTGTGCATAGAAGATAGATTTCACAATTCAAGGTCTCGGTTGTGACCTATTATGTATGTTCTACCAGGCCTATGAGCCAGTATGTTGTAACCCGATTGTTACCAGTTGGATGTAATCAATTTTCACTCAATAAAATAATTTGTTCTGCATTGCCTCCATCATATCTTTGTGTTTCCATTGTGTTTACTCTTGCTGATTGGTCCGGATTAATCTCTTTGAGGTCCCTCATCGTCAATGACTGCTTCAAGTGGTATTAGAGAGAAGTTTCATTTCGGAGGTTGTGTGTCCTAAAAAAAAATTGTAGGGTGGTGGATTGCAGATCTGACCTGCAGCTGCAAAGGACTAGCATGAAAGATGGCACAAAGAGGAGCTAGGAATGGTGGAGTGCATAGGAATGTAGACCCTGCTGTGATGGAGATGTTGCGAGGTATAGTAGACCAGTTAGAAGTCATGGAGATAGCCCAGAGAGGAGGCCAAGATATTGAAGATGTAAGTGAAGATGAAAGAGAAGAATCTCTGACAGACCAAGCAAACCTACCAGTGGTTGATCTGAATGAGGAAAGGTTTTTGAGGGTTTTGAGTAGGGCGAATACTAAACCTCATTTTACCCCACTAGAATATGATGGGAATTTAGATTCAAATGAATTGATGGATTGGATCTCAGAGATCGAGAAGTATTTTAATTTTGAAAACACTATAGAAGAGAGGAAGGTGAAATATACCTGTACCCGGTTGAAAGGTCATGCATCTCTTTGGTGAGAGCATTTGCAAGTTGACAGACAGAGAAGAGGTAAAGAGAAGATTAAGACATGGGATCGGATGATTGCTAAGTTAAAATCAAAGTTTGTGCTGGCAAATTATCAAGTGGATTTGTTGCGGAAGTTACAGAATTTGAGACAGAAGGAATCTGGTGTGAAGGAGTACACTGAAGCATTTTACAAGTTGAATATCAGATCCAAACATGTTGATGATGAAGTTGAACAAGTTGCAAGATATTTGAATGGATTGCGGATGTCTATACAAGATGAACTCAGTATGATCAAATTGGAGAGTGTTGAAGAGGCTTACCAGTATGCCCTAAAGGCAAAAGAGAAGTTAAACAAAAGACATGAGCAGAGACAGAGAGGTAGAGGTGGAAGGTTTACTGGAGGAAGATTTCAAGGAGAAAGAGGATATACCGGAGGAAGAGGAACTAGTATAGATCATAGAAAGGACAAGGAATTTAGCAAAGAAGGTAATTCATATCGAAAAGATGATAGAAATTTCTACCGGAGGAGAGAATCAGATGGTTACCAGAATGAGAATTGTGGAAGACAAGACAAGAGGACATTTAGAGGAACCTTCTTTAAGTGTCGAGGAGAAGGACATTGTGCATTAAAGTGTAAGAAGATAGAAACTACCAAAAGAGCAGCAGTGGTGGAAGAAAACCCCACCAGATCAAACAAAAAACCAGAAGATGGAGAACTATTGGTGATGAGGAGAGATTTGTGTCATACTAGAGGAAATGAAGAGCCTTTGCAGAGGAAGAATGTGTTCAGGACCAGATGTAAGGTATCCTGTAAGTGTTGTAAAGTTTTTATTGATAGTGGTAGTTTGGATAATCTAGTTTAAGAGGAGATGGTGAAAAAGTTTAAATTGGAGAGATTGAAAGACCTTAAGCCTTATCAGATAGCATGGATTCAGGATGAACATAAGTTGCTAGTAAGGGAATAATGTTTGGTGAAATTAAAAATTGGGAATTATCATGATGAAGTCTTTTGTGATATTATGCCTATGGATATTTGTCATCTTTTGTTGGGTAGACCTTGGTAGTTTGATAGACAGGAAGTACACGTGGAAGGAAGAATACATACACTATTGTGGCCACTGGGATGAAGCAAACCTTGTTGCCTTTAGAGGAACCTTTGAAGAATGAAGTCTATATGAATGCTAGAATATGTTTGGTAGATGGAAGGAAATTCTTGGATGGACTGAGACATGAGAATGTGTGTTTTGCCTTAATTCCTAAGAAGACAGAGAAACCAGAACCGGAAGGAGAACACCCAAAAGAAATAAAAGATTTGCTGACAGAATATGAGGACATCATTTCAAATAATGTACTTGATGGATTGCCACCTGTGAGAAGTATTAGTCATAGCATGGACTTGGTTCTCAGAGATAGTTTACCTAACAAATTTGCACACCAGTTGACATCGGCAGAGAATGCAGAACTAAATAGACAAGTGAAGGAGTTGTTGAAGAAAGGTTTGATCATGGAGAGTTTGAGCCCTTGTGCAATACCAACAATATTAGCACCTAAGAAGAATGGAGAGTGGAGAATGTGTACAGATTACAGAGAAATAAACAAGATCACAGTGAAATGTCGATATCCTTTGCCTAGGATGGATGACATAATGGACTATTTGAGTGGAGTAAAGTACTTTACAAAGATAGATTTGAATAGTGGATATCATCAGATCAGGATCAGAAAATATGATGAGTGGAAGACAACATTTAAGACAAATGAAGGACTGTATGAATGGTTGGTGATGCCTTTTGGATTGACTAATGCACTAAGTATTTTCATGAGGCTGATGAATGAGGTATTTAAGAAATTATTGGGTAAGTTTGTTATTGTGTATTTGGATGACATTCTAATTTTCAGTAAGACAAAAGAGGAGCATTTTTTGCAATTAAGACAAGTTTTGCAGAGATTGAGAGAAGAGAAGTTGTTGATCGATATCAAGAAAATGAAGGATGAGTTAGTCTATTTGGGATTTGTGATATCTGAGGATGGTTTGAAGATGGACCCTAAGAAAATGAAAGAAATTGTTGAATGGCCTACACCGGAAAGCATTGGAGAGGTAAGATCATTTCATGGATTGGCTAATTTTTATTGGAAGTTTATCAAAAATTTCAGTTCAGTTTATAACACTATGACTGAGACCATGAGAGGAGATCAAAAAGAATTCAAGTGGACAACCAGAGAAAACAAAATTTTTGAATTGTTGAAGCAGAAAGTGACTAAGCAGACTGTGTTGGCTTTATCGGATTTCAATAAAGTATTCAAGTGGATTGTGATGCAAGTGGAACAACAATAGGAGCAGTCTTGAGTCAGGAAGGGAGAGAAGTGGTTTATTTCAGTGAGAAATTGAATGATTCCCGGAGGAGATATTCAATGTATGATTAGGAGTTTTATGACATAGTTCAAGCCTTGAAGAAGTGGAGACATTACTTGTTGCCTAAGGATTTTGTGTTGTATATAGATCATCAAGCTTTGTAGTATTTGAGCAGTCAGAGTAAGTTGAATCAGAGACATATGAGATGGGTAGAACTCTTGCAGAGTTACACCTTTGTGTTGAAGCATAGAAGTGGGAAATCTAACAAAGTTGTTGATACATTGAGTTGGAGAAGGAATTTGTTGATAGAGATGAGAGTGATAGTATTAGGATTTGAAGATTTGAAGACCTTGTATGATGATGACCTGGATTTTGCAGAACCTTGGAAAGCATGTAGATAATGGGTTATGGTAGATAGAAGCAATTGGTTGGATTACTTCATTCAATATGGGATGTTATTTAGAGGAGTTTAGTTGTGCATACCTAAGAGTTATATGAGGGAGAATCTGATAAAGGAGAAACACAGTGGAGGACTAGCTAGACATTTTGGCATTGACAAAACAGTAGCATTAGTGAGTGAGCAGTACTTTTGGCCCTAGATTCGTAAGGATGTTAAGAGATATGTGCAAAGTTGTAGATTTTTTCAAGTTGAAAAGGGTAGTAGTTAGAATGTGGGATTGTATAAACCTTTGATAGTATCGGTAAGACCTTGGGAGGATATAAGCACGGATTTTGTACTTGGATTGCCTAAGACACCGAGAGGGAATGATTCTATATTTGTGGTAGTGGATAGATTATCAAAGATGGCTCGTTTCATACCTTCTAAGAACACATCAAATACATTGCATGTAGCACACCTATTTTCCAAGGAAGTGGTGAGATTGCATGGATTACCTAAGAGCATAGTTTCAGATAGAGACACTAAGTTTGTTGGCTATTTTTGGAGAACACTTTGGAAGAAGATGAAGACAGATTTGAAGTTCAATTCTACTTTTCATCCACACACTGATGGACAGACAAAAGTTGTTAACCGAAGTTTGGGAAACTTATTGAGAGGTATAGTGGGAGATAAAATCAGAAGTTGGGATTTGACCCTTGCACAAGCAGAGTTTCCCTACAACAATTAAGTGAATAGAAGTACTAGAAAAATACCTTTTGAGATTGTTACCGAAGTGCATCCTATAGGTATATCAAAATTGAGAGACATTGGCAGTGAAGATCAGAGGAGTTAAGAAGCAGAAGACTTTGCAGATCATATGACAGAATTGCATATTCAGGTTAAGCAACATTTGGAAGACATGAAGAGAAAGTATAAGGAGAAGGCAGATGAGAAGAAGAGACATAAGGAATTTCAACTTGGTGATGAAGTGATGATATATCTGAGAAGAGAGAGATTCCTAGTTGGAACTTATAACAAGTTGCAGATGAAGAAGTTTGGACCTTGCAGGATTTTGAGTAAGTTAAATTCTGGAAATGCATATGAAGTGGAGTTACCAGATAGTCTAAGTATTTCACATGTGTTTAACATTGCAGACCTTCATGAGTATCATAAACCAAAATTCAGTGGCAACAGTGTTATAGACTTGGAGAAATAATTACCGCGGAAGGTACTGGATCAGATTGAAGAGATTTTGGACAGTAGGATTGGGCATAGTACCCGGAGCAATCAATATAAGGAATATCTTGTGAAATGGAAGGACAAACCAGTTGAAGATTCATCTTCGATTTATCAAGTAGAGGTACACCGCCTTGGTTTCCCTCTGACCCCAACAAAGTGAGAGGCTCACTTTTTCAATAACCTTGGATATCTGATGCAGGAGCATCTTCGATTCATATCAATCTTGCATCAACCAAAAACATTTTTCTTTTTGTTTGCAGTTTCAGTTTTCCTTTCCGTGTGTCCTATTTTTGGCTCACCGAATCCTATGGAGTTGGAATCTACTTGAAGACTTTATCATCTTTCTTGCTTCCAGACTGTATCGCATTTGGATCATTTTCCAGCAAGATATCACTATCGGTTTCCATGATAGTTTCCTATTACCGGTTGACAGTCCTTTGTTACCGGTTGCTTGGACCTATTTTGGTGATCTTCCAGAATACATTATGAATCTTGCGGAGCGTTGGGTGTTGATTCCTATGTTCCTTAGCATGTGGCTGACCTTTTCTCATGATCTACGTTTCATCCTTTGGATTTTCCAGAGGAATCTCTTAGTGGAGGTCGACCTTGTTTATTTTGCACGACGGATCTTGTTCTTCAGGTTTTGATCCCTTTTGGTCCGACTGGATCCTTTGGATCAATATATAATTATAATTGCACATTAGAATTTAATAAATCAGAGAATCAAGTAGCTAGAATATGCGTAGAAGATAGATTTCATGATACAAGGTCCTGGTTGTGACATATTTTGTATGTTCTACCAGGCCTGTGAGTCGGTATGTTGTAACCCGATTGTTACCAGTTGGATGTAATCAATTTTCATGCAATAAAACAATTTGTTCTGCATTTCCTCCATTATATTTTTGTTTTTTCATTGTGTTTACTCTTGTTGACCGGTCTGGATAGATCTCTTTGAGGTCCCTCCTCGCTGGTGACTGCTTCAAAGTGTGACACAACTTTGGGCATTTACCCGAAAGGGAATATATAAGATGCTAAAGAAATGTAAAGCCAATATGAAAATGTAGGTAAAATTTGATTAAATAGTGAAAATAGTCAATTGAGCAGAAATAGAATTGCAGTAATAGGTACATATCTGAGGATAGAATTCTAAAGTACACCTATAGTGAAAAATTGAGCTTGACCTGACAAGACCAGGGCATTGTACGCTCTAGTCTCATGAACAGTGAAGAGATACGAACTGGAAACTTGAATCTTGAGCCTATCTAAGTTAAACCAATGAAATCTAAAGGCAACTAAGGAGGACCAAGGCATTGAGTGCCTTGGTCTTGGAGGACTAGGGTGTAGGCACCCTAGTCTTGGAGGACTAGGGCATGGGCTCCCTAATCCCTGAAATCTACGGCCAAATTCTAACGATGGGTCTATGCCTATTCATTGAGGTCTCTCAAAAATTGTCTACTCCAACAAAAACCTATGATTACACTTGCAAGCTGGAAAATGGTATGTTTATGGCTATATAGGGTTTTCCTTAGTCAAACCCCTTGTTTTGGTGATTTCCACCTGCATAAATAGCCAATGTGTATTGAAAATGTGTGTGCACCCTAGAATCTCATGTGTTCATAAGATTCTTATGAGCTAAGTGCAAACTAGAGTTCTACCCTATGTTTTAAGAAAAACCCTAAATAGAGTGTAATATAAATACTTTAAATCACATATACAATTCAAATCTAAAGCAATAATGTAGATCTAAAAATCAGTATTATGTAGATTTGAAACTTAATATAGAGATATAAAAATAACATGAAATCGTACCAAATCTTAAGGAAGAGGTACAAGCTAATCAACAGTCGATGATTCCCTAATCATTCTTCAATATCTCCTAAAGCTTTCATAATTGATGAAAATATCAATGAGGACTTGATTGATGGATGAATTTCCTAATCTAAGACTTCACACAAAGTTGCCCTTTCACTTCACAAAGGATCTCTTCTCCAATTGCTAGATTAGGATCCTCAAATGAGGGAAAGAAAGGCTTTATATATGAAACCCTAATTTTAGATTTCATAAAAGTTTGACTTAGAATTGATAAAAATTGACACAGAAACTAATATTTGAACAATATAAGACCACCAAATTAAGCTCCTAAAATTTGGGGAAAAAAGTTCGGGACAAAGTAGTATAGTACCTGGTCTGACCAACTTTTTTTTATTTTCTAGGGATGCAAGATATCATTATTCTAATGCTAAATCTAGCACGGTGGGTTAATCCAAAATGTGTAGATATGTGAAAATGTTCCTCGAATATTAAATTTAGGACATTATTAAGTTTAAATTAAGATAAAATAAAAAGGGGTGCACCTAGGGTTAAGGGCCCAATTTTATGATGTGTGAATTAATGAGAGAGGACTTTAGATTTAATTGAATTAATAATTAAATACCTAAATAAGACCTATTAATGCAAGATGTAATGGTACCCACTAAGGCAGGTATTAACCTAAGCGTGGAATTGGACAACCTTAATTAAGGGTGTACAATTTATGATGCTACAGATGTAATGTTGAAAATGAATTGAGAGGGATGCCTTATATAGAGATTTCATAATTAAAATCACCTTTAGGTTGACTTAGATTTGATATATTTTCACACGAAGCGGGATTTGAATTAGAGAGGACCACCAAATTATCTTCCTAAAATTTGAGGAAAAAGTGGTAGGTCGCCTTGGTCCCAACAATATTTTTTGACTTTCAAGGAATGCAAGATAACAAGGTTCTAATGCTTATTCCAGTTCAATGGCTCAAACCATAATGTATAGATATGTGAGATATGTCTTGGAAGTTTAAATTAGGGTAGGATAAAGGATAAATTGGGATATTGAAGAAATAAAGAGCACACCTAGAATTAAGGGCCCAAGTAAGAGCATGATAATGTAATAAAGTGTAATAAGACACATGATATTAATTGAAATCAATAAAGGTCTCATAATTCATAGAGAAAAGGAAAATACTAAAATAGGTGCTAAGAGAGTGTGAAATTGAACACACTGATAAAGGTGTACAATTTACGATGCTACAATTAGAAAATCAATTTATGATAAATTCCCAAGTATTGGGGTTTGGGTGAGAATATCACCTCTTATCAATCTTTGATTAGCAATATAAAATATATCAAAAACTTAGTAGACCCCTTTGGTGTTGGGTTCAATGCATCAACTGGTTTCCAAACTCCTTAATGTTGATTGTATCAAGCATCAACATCATTGATTTCCTCTCCAATACATATGCCTATCAGGGTAATAGGTTTCAAGGGAATTTCTAACCTCCTTTCTTCAATTTCCAATGGTCCACAACATCCCTAAAAGCTTGAAATCTTCTAAACTTGTCAAAGTTTGGTGAAATCATCTGACTTAAGAGAATCCTAATATGGTAAATTAATCCAAAAAAATACTTTGAACCTACCCAATTTCTCCAATCAAATCCTTTACCTAAGTAAATTATGACTTGTTCATGTTAATACATTTTATTTTCCAAGCAAGAACTTGTATACAACAAAAACTAAACAAAATTAACCAAAATTAAAATGAAAAACTTGAAAATATTTTTGGGTGATGCAAGATCACCTACATGTTTGAATGCTCATACATCACAAGTTATATTAGATTTTTCATATTGTAGTTGTTGCCTTTATTTCTAATACATAAGACACCCCCTTTCCGCTAGAATAAAAAATCACCCCTAGACATTACAATGTTGGTACTTTCTATTGGAATGCAATGAACCCAAGAACATCGGGGGGGCTGAATCAGTGTTCTATCAGTAACACAAGATTTTAACTTTTTATAACATACACATATATACTGGTAAATGAAGAAACATATAGCATTAACCAAATAAACTATCCACATGAATGAACACCATAACATGCTGAATTTATGTGGAAAACCTCAAAGAGGAAAAACCACGGTGGGATTTGTGACTCACAATATCAATTCACTAGCCATATGAAAGATATTAGATAGCATGGGGGCCTTCACATGTAGGAAAGCACATTGCCTAGAGCACATTGCTCAACACAAAAGAGTCTCACTAACTACAAGCTTCTACTGAAATAAAACGGTACTGGTGAACTCAAAAAATGCATCTGCAATGCCAAAAAGAGTTCTAGTTAAAGCTTTGTTCTGTACTGGTTCATAAACCCTGAACCTTTTACCGGTATCTCCTTTCCTCCAAGAATGCTTTACAAACCATCTATAGATCATAACATGATATTACATTTGCATACAAAATGACCTTCATACATATCCTTCGCATCACACAGTTCTGCTACCATATCATATACTTATCCTCTTGTCTCCATCTCAAAATGACCTAACAAACTAACTTATATAGCCTTACAAACAATATGCCTTATGTTGGCTTAAAATACAAAAGATATACAATATCGGCCCAATACAATAATTACAAAATGATTTTACAATAAAACCTTTTGGATCTAGACTGATTTTTGGCTTCACTGAAATGCTGGATGTCGGTGCCCATGTTGGTGTCGATGATGACCCTGAATACTCAATGTCAGTATCTATCGGTGTATGCCTCCAAATGCCAATATATGCCTTCAATAAAATCTTGTTGCCATCAATGACAACATATTTCAATGAGTGTCAATTGCCAACAATCTCCCCCTTTGGCATTGATGGCAACACTCATGTGAAAAATGGATTCCCTGTCGATTCAATTTAAAAATAAATCATGCTCCCCTTGAGCTGATTGACCCTTGACCGTGTCAGCAATATACTCTGCCCGATATCCTCCCTTAGGATTACATACATATTTTTCACATAATATACACTCCCCCTTTGGCATCAATGCCAAAGACTAGTGAAAGAATGGAAAGAATAATTACAGATTACTTTACCGGAGCTTGACCAATCTCAAAATTTCCGGGTAAGCTTTCTCTAGCAATTGCACATAGGTATCCCAACTAGTTTTGAGTGTTCCAAATATGGATACAAATCGACTCAATAAATGTGCTAGTGTTTCTTTCTTAGCGACTTTTGTCGGTGTGGGTTTTGCAAGCATATCCATACATTCCCTCTTATGTACACCAAGTGAATCCAATCTTGAACTCACCAAACCTCTAAGACTCCTTGCTCTCCAAATGATCTTGTCTCTTTCCTTTTAAAAAGCAAAAACATGGTTCTCCAAAGTCAAAAATTTTCCATCAATGGAAGTTGTGAGTGAAGTTATTCCATCAAAAGAATTAGAAATATTAGCAATCTTTTCATGTAATTCCTTTAACCTATGATCTACATTTGTTGTAAGAATTTCTATATTACAACAGACCCTGTAGATGTTAGTACACTGTTTCAAAGAATTTTCAATGAGTACAAGTTTCTCTTCAACCTTCCTCTTCTCTGTCTCAATAATCTGGTCAAAAGCGGCTTTCTTGGCCAAAGTAAATCTTTCAAGTGCCTTCTTGTCAGAAATTTGCTGCAATGACTAAAAGTTTTTAGATATATGCTATGTTAGTGCCTTAAGCTTGTCGGAAGGGCTTGCTTCATTTTCAATCATACATTCAGGAATCAATCTATGCAAAATTGTTATTGGTTGATCTATTTTTCCTTTGTTTGCAGATCCTTCCTATATTAGCTTTTGAGTAGCCATCATCATTAGCTCTGTGGGACTCATCTCTGTGATTGATTTCTTCTCAACTTGAGAAGTGTCGATTGCCAAAAGTTTTGTTGGGTAACCAACTATCGATTCAATCTCCTTTTCCTTATCTTCCTTATCCTCTCCTGGTGTATCTCTTTTCTCCTCCTCTAATGCATCGGTGGCTTCGCCACTTGGTGCAGTATTAGCTACTATTGGTGGAGTGTTATCCACAATATTATCTGTAACCTGTACATTACCTATATTAGCTTGCCCAGACTATACAAATGTAGTATTTGTCAGTTTAGTCTATACACTCTCATCAGTTTTAGGTTTAACTGTTGGTTCACTCAAAAATTGAATTGAACTTTCCAAAATTCCTTTCCCTTTAGATTTGTCCGGAATGGTGGGAGCAGATGCCTTAGCAAATTCTTCTTGAGAGGTGAGAAAATCAAGATTCTTTTGGAAGAATTTGGTCCAACCATCTTGGGTCTCATTTACTATCTCATTGACTCTACCCATCATTAGGCCTATTTGTTGGGTTTTGCTACAAAAGATTGTTCTATTAGCAACATCTATATCTCTTTTCATTTCCTCGTTATTTATAGAGCCACACATATTCAAAAGTTCAACTTCTTTGATTTCTCTATCCCTCCTGATTGCATCTAACTTATTGTACAATGTGTTGTTCTCAAATTTTGATTCCCCTTAAAAACCCTTATAATAAAATAATAAACTCTGTCTGGAGAAGAGAAATCAAAGAGAAGGAAACTTTAGAGCAACATATGACAACATTTTATAACCTTCTACACTTCCAACTTATCCAAAGTTCAGGCAGGTATACCTTAGGTGAATTCTTTCACACTTTTAAACAAAACCCACAGTAACCATAGTCCAAAAAACCAATGGATCTTAACGCCTCAAAATTAACTGAAACAAAGAAATAAAACTTATGCTCATATTCAGTATCGACCTACAAGATGTGTAACCACAATAGATACCAGTGCCTTATCCAGGCCATAGAGTCATCTACGTTTAAACAATACTCCCACAATCAAATATCTCCACACATGCCATCACCTCGGCTTCTATAAAACCCCACATATGCCTGACATACATAAGAATTTACCCTTATCAAACTAGACTGCATTCATCAAATTCAAAATCTCCCACAAGGAATTTACTGATAGAAATGCTTCATGCATATTTAATTTCCCTCCTGGAGAGAAAAGCTAAGAAATGCCTCTATTTAAGATTGCCTTACAATCCATACTCAAATGAATAACCCTAGATTACTCATATTGAAAATAGTAAATATTTGCAAGTAGACCAGAAGACAACACAAAAATTAGGCTCGAAAGTTGATAGTCTGTATATTGATATTAATTTTGAGAAAATATTACAAAACTCAGAGTATTCTCCATAAGACTAGAAAATTCTTGCGATCGTCCATCACTAGTTCTGGTATCCATTTATAATATCATGGATGCATACAAGCTTCGGACCTTTCAAAAGAAAGTTTTTCACAAACAAGAGTCTTTTCCAAGAAGCAGTTACAAGTCCTTTTCAACATCTGTGGCTTCCTCTACTTGTTGTTCTATTGCAACCTCTTCTAATTGCTCTACATCCAGCACCATGTACTTTCTTGTCCACTCCTGGTATATATCGTCAGCAGGCCATGAGAAGTTAATCACTTTTCCCTTCGTCTTGGCTAATCTTTTCTAGGAGTTCCTCATTTTCTTGACCTCTGAATTTAGAAAACCATAGTGTGATTTGATTTTCTCTATCTCCTCAATTGTTCTAACAAATAAGGAAGTATCATCTATATTAATGATTCCTTTTATTCTTAATGATAGGTTGGCTTCTAATTCATTAAGCCATATTTGTTTTTCCTTCAATTGAGTTGGACTGGCAAAACCCCTTGGGAGTAATTCAAATACTTGATCAGTGTACTCTTTCTTGTACAAGTTGATCTTTCTATCTGCATTATCTACTCCTTCTGCTAACTTTGCTAGATCCTTTGCCATGTCACAAGTGGATTTGATAATGGGGTCAGCCCCTGCCTCATCATAAGATACACAAATAAGTTCTAGATCCTGCTCCCTGGGTTTCCACTTGTCAAAAATAGGCATCAGAGCAGCCTTGTCTCCATTGAGCTCATTCCACATGTCCAAAATTTTGCTCATGTTGTTGTACATTAATGAGGACCCTATTGTGTCAGCAAAACTCAAAATTGTAGCCCTCACTCTCTCTTCATATTTCTTTGCAAACAGGGCTTGAGCCTATTTTAGCTTCTCCAACTCATGGGGAGTGATCTCAACCAATTGGGAACTAGAAGGTGTTGGAGATGGTGGGAATTCAATGATGGGGCTAGTAGGTGGAGGCCGTGCAGGAGAAGAAGCGATCATCAATGTTGAGGACTCACCTTGATGGTATTGTCCTGCTAACTAGCTTTTCAACTTGGCAATAATGCTATCTTTACCCATTACCTCCTCCTTGGCATTGTTGTAAGCTTTTAAAACTGTCTCCAACTTAGCTTGGAGATCTACCTTTTCCTTTGCTTATTTCTCTTCCACTGCAACACTGAATTTTGCAGTCTCTAGGACTGTGATTGCAACTTCTACTACCCCTATGTCTTGGACTCTCTTAACAATCATGCCTCCAAGGTAGCTTGACCCTGGGGTATCCTTTTTCTTTCTATTTTCATCTCTTTTTAGAGACCACATGACCAAGGCAGCATTATCCTTGCTAAAGGTCACTCCTTCCATTGGCTTTGTCTCCTTCCTTACTGCATCAAGAATCAATGCATCAACTATATCCCATTTAGGGAGAATCAACACACCATCTTTATCCAACATCTCTCTTCATTTCTTAGGAGTGATTGCTTTGAACTCCTCCATCATTTCTTGCTTAACCTTTTCCTCCACTTGGGATGCATCCTTGAGAGGTTGTTCACTTACCTTTTGCTCACGTCTGATCTTGAATTGATCAATATTTTGCTTCCATAAAAACTGCATAAAAGCTCTTGATGTGACAAAATTACTGTCAGCTAGGAATTCTTCACTAGCTTGCTTAACAGTAAGGTCCAATTCTTGGCCCTTTAACTCACCATCAGTCAAATCCATTTCAGCACTAGGTGGCTCTTTGGGCATCCCCTCTTGGGTCTCCTCATATGTATAGGTAATCTCACGGAGACTCCCTAACTGCAATAATTGTTTAGCCACAACTTTTTCATCTCCAATGTGGATAGGAGACTGAGATGGACAATATTGAGGCTCTTCAGTTTCAATTTCCTTTCCCACTCTTTGTCTCTTAGAGGAATCTTGAATGTCAATGACATCTTCAATCTTCCTTTTCCCTTTTGAAGTGGAAGGCTCACCTATCACTGGCATCATCATAGTGTACTTTGACTTCTTGCACATTACATAGTCACCAAGTGGGATAGCTCTAGCAAAGGCAGGCTTAGCCAAGACCATCTTAACCTTATCAGGCTCATTTTGCATTATGGCCTCTCTCTTTTCTTTTAAGGTCTGCATGAGGTCTTCAAAATAAAGAATCAGGAATTTAATTTTCTCCTCAAATGGATTGAAGCTAGAAAGAGGATCATAGCTGGTGTCAAATTGATGGATAAAATAAAGGGCTTTCTTATATGCAACCCACTTCTCCTTCCTCAATTCCTTCTCATCTAAGTTGAATTCATTTCTAATCAAATCTTCTGGGAACTGAAATTGATGTGGTCTACCTCTACACACTGCTCTTTTTCTAAACATGTCGTTGAAAAAGTCTTTGGGGTCTGCACATCTTGACATTGTAGTTGATAGCCTATATGGCTTATAAAATTCGTCAAAATATTTCCATCCACCCTTAGCAAAATGGTGGGCCATGGTAATAGTTGGGAAAATTGTCCCTTTACCCCTGTTAGTTAACTCAGCCCCCTGCACTCCTCCAATCTGTCTTAATACTTCTGCAATACCTATCTTTAATGGGACCTGATAGGGTAGTAAATAGGGGGTGCCTCTAAATCCAAACACTCTAAAAATAGTAGACACAGGGTACAAATATATGTCTCCCCAATTGTGAACAATCTTGATATCCTCTGCAAACTCCTTAGGTTTGAGAAACTCCAAAAGAGCCTTAGGAATTCTAGGGTTTTCTTTGCATAGAAGAATCCTAATTTTAGATGCAAAGCATCTATCAAACTTTAGATAACTTGCATCCTCTCTATCCCAAGATAGAACAATACTCCACAATTGCACTGGCATCTCCTCTTTATCCTTTATCTTGATCAGGTCCATTTCCTTTGCAAAGTAATCAACACCTTTGAACAAGAACATGTGCATTAATATGGAATACCATCCAAATGGCCTATCCACCTTACCATTCTTGATTCCTACTAGCCCTTTATGAATTGCATCAGCAAGGTATGAGGCATAATCAAATGTTATTGCTAGGGAGGGGTTTAGAATTTGTGCAATCATTAACATTTAATGGGTTGGCATATTCTTTTCAGCATCTTCTCCAAAGATCTGGCATAATGCCCAATACATACCCTTAGCTCTCAGAGTAAATAAGTTGAGAGAGAATGGTTCCATTGTGCTGGGGCCTACAACTGTTAACCCCCCTATCTTTACAAATAATTCTTTCAATGGGCCACTTCTAAGATGATCCCTTTGTGCATTGTAAACCTCGGCTAACAACTCAAAGTCAATACGCTCTAACAAATTGGAGGACTCACTGAGTTTAAACACTTTCCTGAATTCATATTTATTTATCTCAATCAAGACTGATCCCTTTATGTTCCTGATGCATCTTACCACAAGGTCATAATTCTGTGCAATCAGGGCTAACAGATCTACATCCATAAAAACACCTGGGACCACAAGCTTTCCTACATCCTGTTCCCATATACCATTCAAAGGAGCTAGGGAATTCCTCTGCCCAAAATTGACTTTGAATAGTCCTAAGCCTGACAATCCTATTTCAGGGTCCCTCAACCAATTACCCTTATCATAAAGGCCATCTCCAATTTTTAGATGAGGGTTCCTGGATACTAGCTCTTTGGCCTTAGCCCCAACATTGGTGGACATGGTTAATTGCTCTAAAAAATCATCACAGATATTTCGGTCCTGGTGATTCACCTTCCTTGTTAATTCTCTTTTGGGTGCCATTCTGGTCAAACAATTATACCACTAGAATCTAGCACAGACCTCTAATGAAGTAATTCACACAGCAGTATTTGAGAACAAACCAAGAGTTATCAAGAAAAGCACAAAAAACCTGATTACTTGCCTGAAGAAAATCGCCCTGCAACAATTCGCTCTACAACAAACTTCGATGAAACAATATTTAGCAATCAAGTTGATGCGGACTCAAAAGGACAAGTTGGCATTTAAGTTTTTAGAAATTAACTCCGCATGCTTCGGCTTTCTTTTCAGAATTGAATTCACCAAATCAAATTCAAAACTAGCTCCAACGGGTTATAATTTCTCTAAGTCTTTCCTCTATTTCTCTCTTTCGCTATTTCGCAGAACATAAAACCAGTGCTCTTTTCTTTCACGAAACAATGTTGGTCGTTGGATCATGAGAACTTACATCGCCTTTATCTCTGTTTGATCTCTTTGCTTTGGTGTCGGGCCCTACCTCCTTTTCACCACTTCGCGGACTTTAACAGTCGTGCACTTTTCCTTTGCGAAGCCACGCCAAGCGTTAGATTGAACTCAAATCACTTGGTCATTAACTCCAACCGAGATGGTCAATCTTACTTGCTAACGGTGCCTCATCTTGACGGCTAACGGTTTTCGCCATTTCGTTGAAGTTAAGTTGTGGGCATCTTCGGGCCACAAAACAACGAGAAGCATTGGATCAATCTTGAGATGAATGCCTTTTAAGTGGGCCTTTTATCTGGGAATTAATTACCCCACTTGTTCTTTGGTTAATAAATGCCACATGGCAGTCAGCCATTAGCCCTAGAAACTTATCTGGGTTCCACCTTTAATCTGCCACGTGTTATCTTTATTATTCCCACATAACTGCCAGTTACACCTAGGCGGGCCCTCAACCACTTTTTTAAAACCACGTGTCACTCGACACATCACTATCGAGCTCTACAAAAAGCAACAGCTATTATGCCACATCACGCCTCCATGTGATTTCCACCTGTCTTTCGTGACTTTGCGAACATTATTCTTCATTTGGCTTGCAACCATGAAACCACAAGAACCGTTAGATCAAAACAGACCTAATCAACTTTTAACTTCGTGCCTTGCCTATCCTTTGGGCCCACCAGCCTTTTCGCCACTTTGCGAAGGTTAACCTGCCAGCATCTTATCTTCGTAAATTCAAGCGAGCCGTTAGATCTCAAAAACTTGCTCATTTTTTACTCCCTTCTACGGAAACCATGCTCGGGCCCACTGCAGACTGCCAACTGAGCGCCTCGTCACTGCTCTGTCATTGCTAGCTGGACTTACCACGTTCACTGCCACCTTTAGCGGGACTCTTTACCTTTTCACTGAAGGTAGAACTCATGCATCTCCTGGCCACGAATCAACGCGAGCCATTGATCCTTTTCCAACCCGATCACTCTTTAACCAAAGAAGATCGCTTGTCTCTGGGACCCGCCAAACCCTTTCACTATTTCGCGAAGGTTAAAACACGTTCAGCTTGATCTCACGAAACCACGTTGTCCGTCCGATCAGATGAAACTTGATCGGTGTTTAGCTTCGGTCCAAACCTATATGTCGGGTCCACTTTCGCCTTTCGCTACTTCGCGGAAGCTAACTTTCAAGCACTTTTTGGTCGCGAATCAACGCGGGCCATTAGATCAACAGAAAGTTGCTTGATGCTTATAAGGCCTGACGGACATTAGAAAAGGCAGATTAAAAATGAACAAAAATTAAAAAATTTAAAGGGATCGCCGAGGTAAATGACAAGGGGGGAACACTTTTTATGATAAATGGACCCATCACTTAAGTAAATAAAGTAATGCCAAATTAGAAACCAAAAGGGGTTTTTCTCAGATATTGAAATGACTTTAAAACCTAAACCCTAAACCCTTGAGGACTCAAAACAATTTTTAAAGAACATGGGCGATATCAAACTCAAAATTTTAAAAACCCTACCCAATTAAGGGACAAGCATACCCATTTTTAAACAGTGATAACACAATGATAAGGGAATTTCTTTTGAAATCTCTACCAAAGCCTTCTTATATATGTCTAAATATAACAAGATTGCTTCTTCTATTTCATTTTGCTCATTATCATCTAAATCTTCATAAAATTTTGACACATTCTTCAACATTCCATCTTTAGTTGTACCTCATTAATTAACATGGCACAAATCATTTTACTAGATTCAATTGCTTCATCACTCTTTTTCTTCTTACTAGGGGTTGCAGGAGCAGATGGAGTAGGATGCCTCTTCTGAGTAGGTTTCCTTGCTGGAGGTGTGGGTGCAGTTGTTACCTTTCTAATTAGCTTCCTCCTTGGTTCCACCTTCTTCTCCTCTACCAAAGGCTTGCTAGCTTTCTTCCTTTGTACCCTTATGAATGCAAGAGGTTGATTATCCTTTGGATCAGAGTCAGAAGTGATAGAAAAAATGAAATTTTTAAGCCTCTTCACCTCAGGAGCACTTGCTACTGCCGGTTGATCTACCGGTTTAGATCTAGAACCTAGTTTTATATCTCTCCTGTGAATTACATCCTAAACAAATGCATACATTTTGTCTATCTTCTTTTGTTGTTGAAACTAGTTTTAACTTCAAAAGCCTTCTCCTCTGTAGTGCCAAAGTGTTCAGCCTTATTATCCAAAGGAGCATCAATCAACATTTTAGCATATAACTCCAAAATGTTGTCATCAACTTCATAACCCAGTTCAGTTCCCCGTATAGTTCTAGGTTCCACTGCTTCCATCAGTGTCTCATCTATTTTTACCATAAAGAAAATATCAGTGGAGTATTTCTCCACAATGTGTTTGGAAATTCTCTCCCTCAGTTTCATGTTTTCCTGAAAAGTTTTGAAGTAGCCCCAAAGCTTCTCATCCCTATTACTACCAAGACCGGTGATTGCTTCTTTGATCTACGTACCTACCGATATGTCATGAGCCCAACACTTCTTTCCCAAACCCGGTAGCTCATTCATGAAGTATAACATCAAACAGACAATAAGATTGCCCATCGTGAAAGTTCCTTTCTTAACCCCTTTAATTTTGCCAAGATTAATCATTAACTCACTCCTCAACCATTCACACAAGTCACACTTTTCATTATTCTTTATCATCTGATATGCAGCATGGATGCAGAAACTGGAAACAAAGTTCAATCAAATTGATTGAGTTACCTTGTAGCTCATGATCATGCTGGCAAATTTCACATCACTGTCTTTGATGGTGCTGACCCTCATAGATCTTCCATCATGGGTTGCACCGGTGAGCTTCTCAACCACAGTGTTGGAATTCTTTCTTGGTTCCAGTCCAACTTTAGGTAAGTCGGTGACCGCTTGAATAACTTCTTTGGTAATCATATGGGGCCGGTACAACCAAATAAATTCACTATGGACCCTGCTTAGAACATATATGATCACTTCATCCTTGAATTCCAGAATATACAAGATTCCAGTTAACCCTAGATCCTCAATGATTTGATATTATGGTTTGATTGTTCCGGAGCTGCCTAGTATCACAGATTGATACATCCCCTTGATTTTCTCAGTCCCTAAATCCTCCAATGTGCAATGAATATAGGCCCTGACATCTTCTACGTAGATCACACCATCAAGAACTCTCAAAAATGTGCCAGTAGAGTCTTCCTTCATAGCAATTTGGGGAACTTCCTTGAAAACAGGCCTAAGCCTATTATTGACCTCAACAATAGTGGGATTCGCAATGAAAGTAGGAGTAGATGACGATCTAGATGCCATTTCAAAGAAATACGTATAAAACAGTCATCAGTTGAAGGGTTTTGATTATTTCTCAGATGACTGCTGGAAATTATTTGGAATGCCTTTACTTGCTCTTGATTGCCTATGATTCGCCTTTGCTTCACTCTAGTTTGCTCAATTTCTAGGTGAGTGAAAAATGAGTCCATTTTCCCTTTTTATCAGCGAGTAAACCCTAATTCATCACTATCATAAATGCTTAGCGATGTACCCTACCAAATATCAGTTTCACAGTTTTACGCCGGATAAACTTCCATTAATGATTAATACCACTCTCCAAATCTCTTCCAAGTCTCTTCCGGGGAATATGCAAGATTTGCAATGAATTTGCCAACCCCTAAGGTGTATGCCTCAGTTACCAGATGAATTTCCTGTCGGTGCAGGAATGCTCTGTTCTACCGGTGGAGTTACAAGTGTAGTTACCAGTGTAGTTACATCTCCACTTGGTTCTTCAGATTTTCTAACCCATCTCTTGGTGTGATCTTGTTGTATTTCCTCTACCTTCTGCTTTCCTTTCTCATTTTTTTTATCATTGTTAACTGGTGTAGTCTTACTTATGCAGTACTTAGCAATGTGACCTATTTTGTTGCATGCATAACATGTAACATTGTTCTTTTGAATTTCTTTGACATATCTGGTGTCATTCCTTGACCTACATTGATTAGCCAAATGACCAAACTTTCCACATGCATGACATTTAACATTCATTATGCAATCTTCTAATCGATGACCATATTTCTTGCAATTTGTACATTGACCGGGAATTGAATTATATTTTTGATTTTTCCTATTTCTACATTGTCTAACCATATGCCCAAATTTATTGCAAACAAAACATCTACCATTGAATTTGTAAGCATTAGATTGCCTTACCGGTTTCCTCTGGTCTGATGAGTTCTATATACCGGTTGTCTGATCTTCATTTGCAGTACTGGATCTTTCGCCTTGTACAAATCCAAGTCCTCTAGAATCTTCACTCTGCCTTTGTCTTTTCAATAAATCATCCAACTGTGCAAAACTAATCCTGAATTTTTCTTTATACTCACTTGCAGTAGTCAGATCATCTCTCAGAGTAGTTATTTGTCTTTCAAGCTCTTGTTCATTATTCCAAGAGTGTGCCAAATCAGTTCTCAATAAATTATTCTCATGAGTTAATCTGCCACATTCATCAAATTTGTTCTTCGAAAATATAACAAGATTTTCTTTCTTCTTCTTTATGTCCTCAATATCTTTTGATAACCTCGTAGTCAGGTCTTGCATTTCATTGTTCATGAGCATGTTAGCTTGACTCAACTTCTGACATTGTTCCTTAAGTGCATTTTTCTCTTCATCATCTTGGTTTTGCAAAAGTTCCTTTCTCTTAGCTTGAGCAGATGATAACCTTTCTTGTAGAACAAGAATGAATTCATTAGCAGAATTTAATTCATCTTGCAGTTTTAGGTTCTTCATCCTTTCAGCATCATAATCCTCAAGTTCCATCTCAAGTTGCTTCTCCATAGCCATGTTCAATGATTCCAGTTTTAGGATCTTCCTCAAGTTGTTAAACTTCCTCCAAGGTACCAAGCTCTAATACCAATTATTGGAATGCAATGAATCCAAGAACACTGAGAGGGGGGGGGGATCAGTGTTCTGTCGGTAACACAAGATTTTAACTTTTTATAATATACACATATAAACTGGTAAATGAAGAAACATATAACATGAACCAAATAAACCAACCATATGAATGAGCACCATAACACACTGAATTTATACGTGTAAAACCTCAAAGAGGAAAAACCACGGTGGGATTTGTGACCCACAATGTCAATTCACTGGACATATGAAAGATATTACATAGCATGGGGGCCTACACATGTAGGAAGGCACACTGCCTAGAGCACACTACTCAACACAAAAGAGTCAAATTGACTACAAGCTTTTGTTGAAATAAAACAGTATTGGTGAACTCACAAAATGCATCTGCAATGCCAAAAAGAGTTCCAATTAAAGCTCTATTTTGTACCGGTTCATAAACCCTAAACCTTTTACCGGTATCTCCTTTCCTCCAAGAATGCTTTACAAACCATCTACAGGTCATATCATGATATTACATTTGCATACAAAATGACCTTCATACATATCCTTCGCATCACACAGTTCTGCTACCATATCATATACATGTCCTCTTGTCTCCATTTCAAAATGACCTAACAGACTGACTTATATACCCTTACAAACAATATGCCTTATGTTGGCTTACAATACAAAAGATATACAATGTCAGTCCAATATAATAATTACAAAATGATTTTACAATAAAACCTTTCGGATCCAGACTTATTGTCGGCTTCACTGAAATGTTGGATGTCGGTGCCGGTGATGACCCTGAATACTCAATGTCGGTATCCATCGATGTATGCCTCCAAATGCCGGTATATGCCTTCAATAAAATCTTGTTGCCATCAATGACAACATATGATTCCAATGAGTGTCAATTTCCAACACTTTATAGTTAAGAAAAAACTTTTGATACAAAATAGACGGTGGTAAAAAATATAAACGAAATGACTATATAGCCATTTACTCTCTTAAAAAAATTTCCAACACCTATTCATTTTTAAAAGCGAGAGATCTAAATTGAAAGTTATGGCCTATCAAAGAAAAGGTAACTAGTTTCAACCTATAATATCTAGGGTGATTTCACAATAATGGGTTATACTTTTTGGCCAAACTTGACATTGAAATCAACATTTTGAACTAAATCTTCATTTTATTATACCTATAGCAACTAAACCATTAGGAATTTGAAGATGATGCGAACTAGTGATTTGTGAGATTTTATTTGTAGATTCTAAATGATTTGTTAAATAAATATGGAATTAAATTGTATTTTTTACATCTCCTTTAATAACTAATTTTTAATAGTAAACAACACTTTTAAAACGTGATGTGTCTGATGTTGTTGATAACTTTTTTTCTACAAAGGATAAAATTCTTGTTTTTTTTAAATTTAGATACATAACACCAATATCTAATTCTTGCATTTGGTTTCATAACATTTTGTTGAATTTTTTAAAATTAATTTTTGAAGTCAAACCAATTATAATTTAGACATAGGTGTGTGATATTGCACATAACTTATTTGTATGTATCAAAATTCCTTTTTTTTGGAACAAGGACATCAATACCTAGTGCATAGATATTTTCAAAAAAAAAAATCACTAATTTAATATTTTTTCACATGTGTAGAATAGAGAAGTTGATGTTTGGTCAAAAACCTATATTTAGTAAAATATAAAAAACAAAAAGCTAAATATATTAAAATTATAATTGTTGGAAAGCTTGTTTTGAGGGCTACAATCTTGCAAGTTGGTTTGTCAAGTTGAGTCCATTTGCAAGTCCAGCCCAAGCTTTGAAACTCAAATTTCTTAGTAAAACTGAAGAGGATGGGGGGAGAGGCCTAGACAAGGGTGTTCGCTCAAAGGTACCTTTGAGTGAACATATTACATACCTTTGAATAAAGGTATCTTTTTTGAAGGTATTTTTTACGATATAAAAATATCTTAATGTGTTTGATGGAAGGCAAGGACCTTCACTCAAAGGACCCCCTTTAAAAAAAGGTCTTTGCCTTTACTCAAAGGTGTCAAGGGACCTTCTCTCAAAGGTAGACCTCCGAACGATGGTACTTGTTAAAAAAAAATTCCTCCGCTTGAAAAAAGCCCCCTTCCCAAATTTTTAACTCATTATTATAGGTTTACCCTCTAAAGAAAGATAGGAATATTTTTAATTAAAATTTTATGAAACACTTCTCCATCTTTTTGTTGATTGCTTGTTTGAAAATATCTAACTCTTAGGAAAAAAGTAATATAGAACACATAAAAAAACCCTTTTGAACTCAACAAACAAGCCCCAATCATTCTTTGGAAGCACCATCAGTGAAGATGGTAGGAGGGTGGCAATAAGGCATCAAAAGGGGGGTGGCTACTAAGTTTAACAGTAGCAATTTTCTTTATTGTTAGAAATTCATAGTTTAACTACAACTATTAGTTGGAAGTCTACAATTACACAATTGTTATTGGTGGTGTAGGGGATTTTAAGCCCCTCAATCCTTGCCTTAGCACAAAGTGTTATATTTATATATTTTTTATTTATATACTTTATATAGTGTGCGAAGGGGGTCATACAAGATATGTAGAAAAAAAAAATCCACTAATTCCTTTGACAGAAAAGCTAGGAAATTTTATATGAAAATATATGATCTTAAACCTTGTAGACATGATGGGGAGGTCTATTTGGCTTTTAAATACTTTATATAAAATTTATTAGCTATATTTGAGCCTGGAAGGTCTCCGTTTGCTACTATATCACATAGTGTCTAAATCAAGTGAAACAAAATCGAATTATGAATTTGTTGAATATCTTGGATGTGTTGAAATAGTAAAAAATATTACTAACATAATTAGAATAGCTAGATTCACTAGAGCTCACCAAAAACACGCATACAAAAATAAAGATTGATGAATCTTCATGATTCCTTTCTAATTCTCTAGATTGTTCAAATGCAAGAGACAAGTAAATAGAAATTTGCAAGATCACATTAAAAAAAAAAATCTTTATTAAAAATTATGAAACTTGAGACTATAAAATTAAACTATGATACCTTGTTTGAAATCTCAAATAGATGATTAACCAATAGCCATTTAAAAAATAAATAAATTATAAAACTATAAATAAATAAGGATTGACCATCAACTAATATAAAAATAGTAAATATAACTTCTTTGTAGGATGGTGACATATTAACTATGTATTCACTAATCTTACTCCCTTTGTTAACTTAAGAAAACTTAATAGAAATGTAGAATAAACGTATGACATAAGGAAACTAAATAATCCAACAGACGAATTAAATCTTACGGTAACAAAGTCGCATCCAAGAGATAAATGCACACTTATGAACAATTATACAATATTAAAATAATTGTAATGAAGATTGTTCTAGACCATTTAAGAATATAATATTAAATTGAGGGTTAACATACTATAAAATTCAAGTTATCTTAAACATAGAATAAAATAAATAAATGTTAAAACTATATTTATAATAAAACCAAATATAAGTATAAAACAAAAGAATAAGACACAAGTTGTATGGTAGGTTTTTCTTTAATATATTAATTAAAAAATTATATAATATATGTTTTAGAACATAAAAATAAAGTTCAAAGTTAAATACAAGTATATGCAATAGATTACAAAATTGTAAATTTAAAAGCAAGGGGTCATAATGAGAATAAATCAATTTATCAAAAGTAATCATTGATGTATACAAATGTGATATAGTTTTTAAAGGTTTTGAGCATTTTATTTTTAGATGTCTAGTGTATTTTGAGATTACAACAAGTTTACTACTGCTTTATACAAAATTCTATCTTTTCATGACATCTTATTTATTATGAAGATCAAAGATGTGTAACTCTTTTCATTAAGAAAATGACGTAACATAAAATCACATTTTGAAGAGCTATTAACGCCAACTCTTTGTCTCAATATTTTCACCCAAATTATTCTCTTTGACTTCCATTCTAAAAGCACAAATAAACTCACTATGGATTATAACTTACCCTTCTCTCCATTATATATTTTTTATTGTATAAAAAACACAATACCTATAATCGTCATTTTCTCATCGTTTTTTTAAGTATCTCATTATTATGTTTCTACGAATATCAAAATATGAAATTTTGTCAATGGATCCTTGGTCTACTTGCGAAGTTGAATGGTTCTCTTAATGAGTCCACTAAAGATCAATTCAAAGCTCCAACATCCCTTTTGGAACCATGCCCTAAGTAAAGTTGGTGGAATAAGTCCTAAATAAAGTTGGTGGAATAGATACCTCTCGAACTTTCACTGTAGCCGAAGAAATTTCAATCTAAGACTCATCTTCTTGATACTTTGTAAGCTAAAAGTCCTCCAAAAGAAAATAAAAATATTCAAAGATAGGCACATAATTGAAACATTCATTGTCAACGTCAAACCAACCTTACGTCGTGGCATTGAAGAGCCACCAACTCTCACCCCATCCGATCTCCAAACTCTAATCTTCATTAATCTCGTGAAGAAAATCACGGAGTTTTCTTTGCACTTGACTGGAAAGCTGGAAAACCAGATCAGATTTTACACTTACCTGCACTGGACTTTCCTTCAACTTTTTCCCATGCCCTCATCTGCTTGGACTCTTCCAATCTCAACACGCCAAAATTATAGATAGCTCACCCACGTGGAGCACCCCCGACTTCTGCTTTTCGGAGCGCGTAGACGAATAATTTGTACCCCAAAACAGACAACAAGTACCCAAGATTTCCTTGTTAATTTCCAGGAAGCTGCAGGAGTTGTTGATCAATCCGCGTCTTTCTCTATGCCGCTATTCGTAATCTCACGTTTCAAACATTTATACTGTTGTGACTTTC
The DNA here is from genome assembly GCF_030272615.1 of Cryptomeria japonica. Lineage (NCBI taxonomy): Eukaryota > Viridiplantae > Streptophyta > Pinopsida > Cupressales > Cupressaceae > Cryptomeria > Cryptomeria japonica. Next base: position 357,286,758 of record NC_081407.1, on the reverse strand, counting down.
TGCTTCCGACCGTGTGAATGGTCGACGCTAGGGCGAATTTAATTCCAGGTTTGAAATAGTCAGAGCGAGGAAGCTGGCGATCTGACCTAATTCAATTCTCGCCTTATAAAAACATCACTCTACCAGTATTCTTGCTCAACAAATCTTTAAATTCTTTCAGCAATAGACAGAAAGATGGAGATTTTACGTATGAAAATGTTCGTGGCTCTGTTATGCTTGGTAGCTGTTCTTGGGTTTGCGCCGCTCTGTAGTGGCGCCAGAGTACTGGTGGAGAATGAATTTGGTGCAAACCCACAAAAAAATTCTGGCTTTTACACCAAAATCAAGTTTTTAGTTGCAGATGATATTCGTGTGCCTTGCGAGGAGGGTGAGAATGAGAGGAGACCCAGCGCTACAGGAGATATGAGTGGCTTGACATTCAAGTTTAACGAGAATCGAACCCGTGACGTCGCGAAAGTTAGATCAGGTGAATCTGGGAAGATGGTGTATAGTATTCTTCCAAAAGGGCCTGTAACGCCTTCTGGGCCGAGTCCCAAACACAATGGCTTCATCAATGGTGAGCGCCTTTCTAAGTCCAAGCCCAGCCCGGCGGTTGGTCACATGCAGATTTCTGGCAAGAAACGGACTCTGAGATCGACGCCAAGTCAAGGAGCAGGGCATTAGATCTTTAGATCATTAGATATCGGTCATGGGATTAGTTCAGGTATAGGATTCTACAGGTAGGGAGAGATGAATGAAATGAGAATTCTGTGGTATGATCATGGTCAGTATTATATGGAGATTTGGACTGTTAGGTAGTGGTAGTGAGATTTTTGTTTGAGAACAGGAGGGATAGTTGGGGAATATATATTGTATACTCAAATTCTTTTATTCTTTTTCAAAAGCGTTGTATTGAATCCCGTGAAATTTAGTGTCCTTAGCTGTACAGAGCTTTCAATCTGGAGGGTGAGCTCGTATTAAATGTAAATTTATTGTTAGAAAGTTATAATCAATACGAATCTATAGTGAAACAATAGTCATGGCTTCTTGTACTTGATTGGACGCGCATTTAATTCAAAATCATGGTATATTTTGAATTTCAATTAATTAATAAATGTAAATAAATATACATTTAATGTTTAATAAAGATATAATTCTATAATAATATAATTATAACACTTAATATATAATATTTGTAAATTAGATACATATTTAATTCAAAATCATGTTATATTCTGAAATCAGAAAAATAATGAATGCAATCAAATGTGCATTAAATGCTACATAAAAATACTTGATTTCATTAATCAAAGTCATTCAATTTTATTATGTGTTTGATGCTTTATAAGATGTAAACATCACTCAAACCTAATGAAAGTTATATGAGAAAAGATTGTATATAACAATTTATGCTTATCACAGAATTCAATTATACATCTTTGATATTAATTTATCTATACTTTATTTAAATATGTATAGTTCATGTTTCTTTTGTTTTGTGTTATTTGAATAAGAGCTTAAAGAACCTATAAGAGATAATTTTATGTAAATAGAATTATCAACATGATTTAACAGTAAATATTTTTTGGTCAACTTCCTCTAAATTATTAAAACTGGTATCTTTTTTAATTATATTTTCTTTTTCTTTTTTTTTTTGGCTTGTAGCATTTTTACCCTTTCATTTATCTCCACCCTTTTCATCTTTGCACAATGCCTTATTCATTCTGCCAAAATGCTACCTTATAGTAATTATCACGCACTTTATACCCATCATATTTTTCTTCTATTCTTTTCCTTATAGTGATTTTCTTTGTTTTTCCACTATTGTTGTTTCCCATCATTCTCCTTTGTCATTTCACTACTTGTCTTTTATTCTATTTTACAACTTCATTGAAGACACCGTTGTTTGTTTTGTTTTGTTTTCTTGTTTCATGCCACTTAGCATCTTTCTAATTATAGTTTCTTAGGCATGTCATGTTTGTTTACCATGTTGCACTATTTCTCATGGTACTCATTAAAAAAATTTCAAGGTAATTTGTCATGTTTGTTGTGGCTATCAAACCCATGTGCTGATTTGGATGAGAGATCAAAATGATCAAAAGAGCATATTTTGTTTTTCATGTTTTTATAGTGATTGTTTTCCTTAGCATGCTTAGAAGCTAGACTGTTTTAGGAATGAATAGGCTTAAAGTATGTAGTTCCTAAAATGCGATTTTTTATTTAATCACATTCTTTTAATGATTGTGAATATTGTGGTTTCCTTTGTGTACTTATTTCTTATTGAAGCTTAAGCCAAGAAGCTTTCTCTTGAATTTTAATATTTACATGATTTTCTCAACCATTAGGTGAGGGCTCCTTACATTAAGAGCTAGGTCCCTCTAGATGGAAATATTCAAACTATCCCTCTTGTTGTCCCATGTAGGTAGAGATTCTCTCGTAGTCAAAATCAATTGTCTTTACCTCATATGCAATGGTAGAGATGGTCTATATCTCTCAATGTAAAATATTGTGGACATCAACAAAGTGGCATGAAGGCCATGATTATGACTACCACCAATTCGGGGGGTTCTTGTTCTTATTCTTGTTCCTTCAATTATGTAGAATTAAAAAGATGGGTAGAAGACTCTTGATACTCTTAATAATGGCTATTTCCAATAGATAGTTTCATAACATGATGATCACCCTCAAGTATTCCTTGACATTCTTGTTTGTGATTAAGTTCCATCTTATACTTGGACTTATAATCTAGCTATTTTGAACATTATTGATATTGTAAACCGTAAATACTAATCAACCATCTTTAATTACAAACCTTCTATAAATACTTTTCAATATTTTAATAACTATCATGAAATGTTTACAAGAAAATTTAAGTTCATTTATATAACAAGTTCTCTCCTAATTATATAAATAGGGGCTCTTGATTGAGCACCCCAATTGATCTAACACAACGAAGTTAACCAGCACCAAATGAATTGGTTATTGCTTTTGGGTGTCTCCAATTACCTTCTCTATCCATAAGGCACTTCACTGCAATACCATTAAGGAGAGCTCCATATTTATAAACACCTTAGATAAATAGTTGATGTGTGACAATAGACATTGAACCTGCAAGCTCTTATTTTGAACATGATGATCTAGTGTTTACAAATCCCTCTGCACATGCATGCATCAAATATAATCAACCTTTTATCAATCTTATCCACCAGAATTAAAACAATTTACACCTCTATAAACTTTCATGAGGTCCATTTACAGTAAGCCTGAAATCAAAATAAGGAATAAGATTTATTTTTTTGTAACTGTAGCAATAGGCATTCCCTCCTAAGCAAAACAGAATGAAATTTTTTCATGTCACTAGGTTCTAGTTAGCTTTTACAAATCTGTTATTCTGCCTATCTCACCATGCCGCTAAATACAATCCCCATCACCCCAAACGGGGCAAACATAAAAGGAAAATTTTGGATAGACAGTCCCCCCCACCCAAAAAAAACTAAGTAAAACTTAAATATATATTTTCGATTTATGATATTAGAATGTATTAAGACTACAAGAACAACTTTGTCTGGACAATCTGGCAGAAAATTTTCTTCCCAGCTAAAACGAGTATTTTGTTTCCTTTGCTGTGCTCTCTAGTGACCCACTCCCGGGCTGGGAGTAGACTGGAGATGCCTCTTCTTGCTAACTTTCCGTTGCGGTCGCATCTGCATGTGACCCACCGACGGGCTGGCCTTCGATTTGGAAAGCTGCTCCCCGAGAACCAGAACGTTTTCTCTGCGACTCGGGCCAGACCCAGATTCTTGTTTTACATCGCCCCGGGTTCGAGTCTCCTTAAATCTAAACGTCAGCTCAGTCTCGTTGTTTGCAGTGGTGATCCACGGCTTCATCTCGGTCACTTCCCCGCAAGGTATTTTCTTCTGATTTTCTTGAAGTATTCTCGCTCCGTTACTCACCTCCAATCCAAAAAGTACCAAACAGATTAAAACTGTAAGCATTTTCATCTCTGAATGCCAAAGATGAAGCCCAAAAAACAGATTTCAAAGAAACTTGGGCTAGTTTAGAAAAATACGAGCTTTGATGGGGAATTATGGGAAGGATTGAGGGATATATATAAGCGGTAAGTTGTGAAGGTAAGCCTGAAAATGTCGAGAACTTCGCTGGTTTCTTGTTGACTGTAGCGATCGTGAGAAACAGGTGGCTTTGAATTTTAGAAAATAAACACCGACTTTTAACCCCTATGAAATTCATTGACTTTTAGCGTACCAGGAAACCCGGCCGAAACAACGACCGTCAAACGCGCATACCGCCGGACGGTCACCATGTCCATTTACTATCTCCGCTTGAGTAGTTAGGCTATAGTCCGTATGGAGGAGAGCTAAGAAGTTTTAGGAATATTTAATAATAAATTATAAGGGAATAGTATTAGTTATCGTTTCAATTAGATCATTATTTGTTCATTTGATTTTCCAATTACTAATTTTATAGAAATAAAAAAATGATAGTTAAAAGTTCATTAATAAATTTCATATGTACTTACAGCTACCCACTTTACCTCTAATAGTTAAAATTTTTGGACTTCAATTGGAGAAGTTATGCGACTTTATTGGTACGCATAGCACACGAATGGGGTATTTGTGCATAAGTATTAGTCTTTTTTGAGGTGGTTGTAATGCATGGTTATTAGAGCATCTTTAAGTGGGTACCGAGCGACACTTCGAAATGATCATTTTTTTACCCTTGCATGCATAATGGATCCCACAACGTTTGCCATTACTACCCAGAAGCTAAAATAATAGCTATAAGTAGTTAAGTCACATATGGAGACAACTAAAAAAAAAATGTTTAAATTCAAAGTGTTGTTTAGGATATGTAGGTGCGCAAAGTTAGCTATAATGACTACTAGTACACTTCCCCTAGCATGTTAATGGTATAAGTTTTAGAATTGTATACTTTTTTAAATACTTAATGTTAAAAGTTGTAGGCACATAGTAGAAGTACAAAGTTTTCAATTTTTATTTCAAAAGTAAATAACTAGCATTCAACAGTTGTATGTGTTTCAATAACAACTCACCTCTTACCGTGTTTCAATAATTAGCATTCAACATTGTGTGTTTTCCAATAACAGCTCACCTCTGACACACCTAATCCCTTAATTATTATCATTTAAAATTACAAAAATAGATACATGATAATTAAAAGTCCACTAAAATATTTCACATGTATCAATAGTCGTCCATTTATCCACCCATTAGTTAAAATTTGAATATTTAATTAGAGGCATTGTACAACACTTTTGGCAACCATAGTGCATAGTTTCTAGAACATTTGTTTAGGTATTCATCGAAACATTAATTAGAGAAACATGTATTAGATCATAGTGCATGGTTGTGGCACATTATTATCCAAATAGCCAGTTTTTTACCTTTGTACATAGAACAAATTCTCCCGTGCTCGTCATAACTATCCAAATGTTGAAACAATATCTTTAATCTCTTAAATCACATTGTCAAAATTTGATATACCATTTAAGAGGCTTAGGGTGCCTAAAGTTAGGGTGAGCCACTACTAGATCCTTTGCTCTAAATAGTTGTGAGAGTTGAAATAGAAACAACAATTTTGTTAACACATTTACACCATTACTTTCCACCTCTCTATCAGCACGACATTAATAAAAGTGAAATAATTCCTATTGAGACATCTATGAATAGGTATGAGACATCACTACTAAATGATAATTTTCTGACCTTTGTACACATAACAATTCTTCCCACATTCATCATAACTACCCAAAAGTTGAGACAATATCTTTAAACTCTAAAGTCACATGTGATTTTTATTTTTATTTTGTCAAAATCTGACATACCAATTAAGAGCTTAGAATGTATGAAGTTAAATAAGCCACGCTACTATTGAATCCTTTCCCCTAAATAGTTGTGAAACTTGAAATAAAAATAAAAAATTATGTTAACACATTCACACCATTATGTTCCACCTCTAGCTTCCATCATAAAATACCGTAAAATAATTCCTATTTACCTAACATATTTGTCCCATCTCATATGACCTCTCAACAAATATACTAAAGTCTAGGGCTACATCATGTGGCATTCAATCCAGCATAAAATCAAGCCGTGATATGACCAACAGCTGTGAAGTTAAGAGAAAAGTGATTGTCAAATATAGTTAGGCCGTGACGTCATAGTAATGCAAGTGGGGTTAAGTCAACTCATATGGTTTAGGTAAGGCGTGCTCCACAAGGCTCCGTTTACTTGCCAGTTGGGCCTGTGCATTTGTGTAAAGCTGAATTTGCGGCTGTAATAGAAATTGGACTTTTATTCTTCAAAGCAGAAAAGGTTATATTCAATTTGATACGTTTTATCTTTGCTGTTACCCTTCCTTTTCTTGTTTGGAACGGTGGTCTTTCTATATATGTATTTATTTATTATACTCGTATACGAAATAATCGTGGCCCTACCAAGCAAGAATGACCATTCAATATTTTAAATTTTACCTTTTAATTCTTAATTTATATATGTAGACATCTAAAATTGTCCTAGTGTAATTAAATAAATATTTTATTTATTTAATTATTTTATCCCAAATTTTTTATTAATTAAATTAATTTTATTTATTTAAATTTTTTTTTTTTAAGATATTTAATTGGTCCCATCTTTTCTATTAATTAATAAGATATTTATTTATTTAATTAACTCATTAGCCTTTTCTCTCTATGACACTTGTCATTCATTTCTTAATTTACCTTTAACCACCTTTCTAATATTTTCCCATTTTCTATACCTACCCTTTAATCCTAGCCGACCATTTATCCTTTCACCTCTTAATCTTATCCCTCAATTTTCTAAGGCGACCTCGATATAAGAGGATTCCTTCATTCTTTCATAACCCTAACTAATGTGTCTAATCAACCTTCATACGATCAATCAATCAAGTGTCTACACAACCACAATTCGTTCTTTGTTGAGCTCTTGTGCACAATACAAAATCTGATAGCAACTATATCAAAGCAAGATCAATGGAAATAGGAAACAATGGAGATTGAACCCTACTAAGCATGTGAATGGTATAACATTTCATGTTGTGATGTTTTGCATGTTTTAGGTTCTTCATTGGTGTATGGCGGATTTTAATTGTAAAACTAGGGTTTTATGTGGTTGGATGTTTGTTGGTTTTACAATAATTTGGTCTTCCAATTTCACCATATAAAATATAAACTAGCATACCTATCTTTAAAGAAATATAAGTAATATATGTTGAAAGATATCATATTTGTTTTCACTGGTGAAAAATTATTATATTGTCAATGGGCCCTTGGTCTACTAGTGAAATTGAATGGCTCCAAATGAACCCATTAGGGATCAAGTCTTATTAAGTGCAAGGCTACAACATCTTTAAGGATGAGGCTAGGATTGTACCCCGAGTGAATTTGGCAGAATGGATACCCCTCAGTCCTTGGCTCTTAGCGAAAGAGGTTTCAACCTATTGACTCGTGCCCCCCATATCAGGTGGCTAAAATTGCTTTCTGAAGGCCCTCGTTGGGCTGGTGTGCTTGCAAGTTTGAACCTCCATCAAAAAATAAAAAAATATTATATTATTATATTGTAAATAATATTCAATTATTATTATACTATGATATTGTAAATAATATTCAATTATTATGAAGATATGACTATATTTTTTTGTTTTAATATATTCTTATTTTATGTAGGGACACTTTCAATCCCCCATAATTAATAATATTAGATTGAGATAATTATGAAGTTAACATAAAGTGAGTGCTAGTTGAGATGTGGAAGTGAAGATATAAATAGCATTAGATTAATTATAACATTTAAGTATAAGTCACATCTCAATATGTATATTGAGATGTGAGTTATAATTTAAGTTATATTTCATGTATATATTGACAAGATGTTTGAAAGTGGTTTTAGATTTCTAAAAGTTATAATGCAAGTTCTAGGTTATAGAAGATCTTATAAATTTTTTGACTTAGTCAAATTTCAGTAATTAGTAGGCTCTTATCAACATTCACTCACTATTTGTCTAAGCCTATAAGCTCTAGACCTATTTCTCCCCTATCACTCTCCTTCTCCCTCCTCTCTCTAGATACATATCTATCTCACTCTCTCTACTCTCCCCCGAGCTCTATATTTAATAGTTATTTATACTTAGTCAAATTTTAGTAATGAGAGGACTCCTATCACCATTCTCTCTCTCTCTCTCTCTCTCTCTCTCTCTCTCTCTCTCTCTCTCTCTCTAAATTCCTCTATGTACCTCTATCTCTTACTCTCCTTCCCTAACTACTTATATTAGCTCCCTCACTCTCTCTTTGCATACCTCTCCTTGCTTCCCTCCTTCCCTCTTTACTTATTTCTATCTCTCTCCTTCCCTCTCTAATTATCTCTATATTCCCTCTCCCTCCCTATATATACCTCTCTCCCTTTCTCCCTCCCTTCCTCTTCTCTCTCTTTCTCTCCCACTCTCCCTCTCTCAGTCCCTATCTATCCCCTCTACATTACACACTCTCTCCCTTGCCCCACTCTGCATACCTCTCTCTCTCTCTCTCTCTCTCTCTCTCTCTCTCTCTCTCTAAATCGGGTTTATGAAGTAGGGTTTAGGTTTGAGGATGTATGTTATAGTATTCGGGTATTTACTTGATTAATTAAATAATATTTATTTAATTATTTAAGTTCCCTTTATCTCTTTTACACTTAAGCTAACTTTAGGTGCATATAATTAATTATTATGTGCAAACCTAGGTTTTCCCTTTTAGGGTTTCTTGATCTATTAAAGGTTGAGTTCTTTCTTTTCATTGTAAGAATCACATTACATATTTTTGTGAATATTGAGCTCTCTTTTTTTTAGCATATTCTCTGTGTATTTGTTTTTCTGTATTTGCTTCCTTACTTCTCCTTGTAACAGGTTTTTCAGTTTGCAGAGATCATTTGTGGTGTTGTATTTTCTCAACTCCTATATGGTATCAGAGCTCAAATCTGCAGCTACCTGTTCTTGTTTTGAGAATTTTTTGCTTTGGAAGCAGATCTGGGGTTTCAAGAATTTTTTAATGTACCTAGGGTTTGATCTTTTTTAGCACTTTGGGCCTAAACAGACCTCACCATCGTGCTTAGAAGGCCCAAAATTCCCTATGGTCATATAAAATTTGACCTATTTTGATTCTTGAGCCTCTGGGAGTATTTTTTTCTCAGATCCAGGCCGTACGCCCCTGGCATGCAAATCGGGAAAAACAATTTCAAAAAAAAAAAATTTCCTTTTTACGACATGCAGGCCGAATTTTGATTTTTGCAAAAAAAAAAAAAAAGAATAGGTTTTTTTTGGCAATTTTTTCATGGGGGGGTTCCCACGGTACGCAAGGTACTGTGGGGCCCCTGCCGCTATAGCTACCACAGACCTACAGGCCTTGGGCCCTGTGCCTCCTTACTCCGGCCCCCACCACTACCGGCCCGACCCCTTGCCGGCACCAGCCTCCGGCCCCCTCCGGTAGCGTCTCCCTATGGCCCTCGCCGCCCGACACCCTCCGGCAGCCCTGCACCACCACCGTTGCTTGCAGCCCGCATCACCCAGCCACTACTCCGCTCTCAGTTGCCACCTGCATCTCGCTCTGCCCGGCCTTGGCCGCCGCTCCTCTCCACGGCCACTGCCTGCAGCCCTCAGCCCGGCCTCCGCCTGTTGTCGGTCACCGCTCCGCTCCCGGCCACCACCTGCAACCCGTCGCCCCAGTGACCACCGCTCGGCCTCTTTTTCCGACCAACCACCGCCCAGCCACCCAGCCGCCACCCACTGGCCACTGGACCACCGCCCAGCCACCAGACTCCTTTTTTTTACTCTTTCAGGGGGGTTTTAGTTTTTTGGCTCTATCTTAGGCATATGGAGTCATTTTTTCAAAAATGAATAGGCGTAGGAAAGCTAGTTCCGAGACCGACCTCATTGTGTTGGTAATTTTTTCCAATTTTTTTGTTTGACTGTGTTTTTTTCTATTCAAAGTGAGGTCTCTTGTTTGCACTCCAAGAGACGTAGAATGAGCATCCGAACTCCATTTTTCAAAAAAATTATATTTTTGGAAAGCGTGTGCTGTGTACTTTCCAGATATATGGGTTTTATTTCTAGATTCTACTCCATGCACATTTTATTTAGTTTTTTGCTTTTCAACACTCTGGTGGATATCTTGGTTGTTTCAGGTCCTAGGATCTCTTCTCTGGGTAGGATGTCTCTATTTTGGTTCTCGTTTCTATTTCTAGTCTTCTTATCATTGTAGCTTGTATTTATGCAAACACACTGAGATAAAGTGCCATTATGCATTGTTTACTTGGGATCATGCACATCTTGTGCCTTGTTGTACATGCACTATTGATAAAGTGCCATGAGGGGGTTGATGTTGTCTTGTTGTTTGCCATCTTCCTTTGTCCAATGAGTGTTCCTTCCACGACATTCACCTTTTGATGTGTGTCAAGTGAGTGTTCCTTCCATGACACCATGTACTTTTCTCAGCACCTTTGATGTTCCTGGTTCTTCATCATGTAGTTCTTCTTGGCTGTCTGTTTTAGTGTTCTTGTCCCTCTCCCACTTCCGCATAATGGGGAGGTTTATCCTATTGGTTCTAATGCTTTCGTGGTTCGATTGATCAGCTCTTCAGGCTTTGGTTTCTCATGCCATCTGTATCTTCGATTTCAGTGTTTGCCTTGTTTGCCATCTAATTCGAGTAGTGTCATTTGAGGGCACTCGTGCAGATTATAGTCTTCTCTACCTGATCATGTTCTATTTCAGTGGAGGTTCTCCAGATCAGCAGTTATTCTTCGACAGAGTTTGCAGGTTCTTCATGCTTCAGTGGTATTCTTTTGATCTCTTTTTGGAGTAGAGTTTTGTTCCCATGTGGTTTTCTCTATTTCTCCAGTTCATAGAGATTTCATTGTATTTGGGTACTTGATCAGGCCTTATTGTCGGAACCCATCTTTATTGCTTTCAGTAGCTGTTCTAGGTTTTAGCTTCTCCCTATGTCTAGCTTAAGGGGGGTGTGTTAGAGTATTCGAGTATTTACTTGATTAATTAAACAATATTTGTTTAATTATTTAATTTCCCTTTATCTCTTTTACACGTAAGCTAACTTTAGGTGCATATAATTAATTATTTTAATTAATTATTATGTGCAAACCTAGGTTTTCCCTTTTAGGGTTTCTTGACCTATTAAAGGTTGAGTTCTTTCTTTTCATTGTAACTTGTATTTATGCAAACACAATGAGATAAAGTGCCATCATGCATTGTTTAATTAATTATTTTAATTAATTATTATTTGCAAACCTAGGTTTTCCCTTTTAGGGTTTCTTGACCTATTAAAGGTTGAGTTCTTTCTTTTCATTGTAACAATCACATTACATATTTTTGTGAATATTGAGCTCTCTCTTTTTGAGCATATTCTCTATGTATTTGTTTTTCTGTATTTGCTTCCTTGCTTCTCCTTGTAATAGGTTTTTCAGTTTGCAGAGATCATTTGGGCTCCTGTGGTGTTGTATTTTTTCAACTCCTATAATGTAGGGTTTAGAATTGGTTGTATAGAGTTGAATATATTTGGTATAAGGTTTAGATTTTAAGGTTGAGGATATCGGGTATATGGTTTGCTGTTGAGGGTATAAGTCATAGGGCTTAACATTGATGGTATAAGGTATATAGTTGAAACTCTAGGGTTTAGGGTATTGAATTTATGGTTGAGGCTCGTATAAGGTATAAGGATTAGGATTGAGATTATTGGTAATGTTGGTAATTGACACTCATCTGGTGGCTTCTGATGCTTGATTAATGGTTTAGGGTTGTCATTGATGGCAACTGTTCATGAGATTCCCATCTGGTAATCACGGATCTTGATATCCAGAAGCGGACGTCAACCACTATCCAATTAACCGATATTTCAGGTTGAACAGAGTAATTTGTCCTGGAAGCGTTTTGACGATTACGGTGTCATGAATTGTGTATAGGATTATTGGGCCGACATAAAGACAACTTTTTATCATCAATTTGATGATCTGCATTTATCTTTGGTGATCCAATCAAGCTGACATAAGACTACACATTACATTAGCAGGTCAACCTGGTGAATGATCTATTTTGTGATTGCAAATATATAAGACCGGTGCAAAATATCTTTTTGGGTATGGTATGATTGTATGCGAGTGAGTGGTGATCAAGAATCCTTTGTAGCATATTTTCACGTGTGCATTCTTGATCGGGCAGCTGACTGAGATAGAGAACAGGGTAGAATAGAGCACAACATTAGAGGTGATATAGTCAGTGTATTTGGGACTTAACCGGAAGTCATCCAAGCATTGTAGATGCTATTTTGGAGTTTATTTTTTGTAATTCATCATTGTAATTAGTTAGTAAGGCAGTGAGCCTTTCGAGGTTGTAGCCCTTATTGTAAATGAGTTGTAAGCTCTAGGCAGTGTGCTTGAATGTAAGTGCATTCCCCATTTTATAATATTGTTTTTCTATTGGCCATAGTAGAATAATATTGTGGGTTCAAATCCCATTGTGGTATTTCCCTTTTCAGTTTCCATGTAAAAAATTTGGTGTTATGATTTTGTGGTTGGTTACTTTGTGTTTCTGCATTTCAGTTTCATGTTAATGCTTCTAGTAGTTTAAAGTTAAGTCAGAAAATATTTCAATCGGTAGATCACTGATTCATCCCCCTCTTAGTGATCCCTAATTCCAACAATTGGTATCGAAGCCTAGTTACTCTGAGGAATCCTAACCACTTGAGAAAGGTCCAAGAGATTGAATCAATGGATTCCAGTTTTTAGAGACAGCTTAGTGTGGCACTTGAGGATCTTGATGCAACAATAAATGAGATCAGTTCCTTGAAGAGAAACCTAAATGTTGTTGATGACTTCATTAATGACTTGAAGGAATGGTGATCACTTCAAGAGACAAGAGGAAGGAATTGATGGACAAGCTGAAGGAAAAAGAAGATCAAATCATGGAAAATTAGGATAAAGTTGATGAAGTCGACAAACTTGAGAGAGAGAATGCTACATTGAAGAATGAGATGCAATCCATTGTGATGAGCCTGACTAAGGATATTGAGGACTGGAAGAAGAATGAAGAGAATTTGACACAATCATTGAAGGACAAAGCAGATGAATGCTTCAGGCTCACCTATGAGAATGATCAATTAAAGCTGGAGTTGACACAATCAAGGAATAATGATTAAGAACTTGAAAGAAAAATTGTTGCCCTAAGAGATGGACTTGCTACTATAAATGAATACAAAGACAAATTCAATGCTATCTCAGCAAGGTTTGATGAGATGTTGGAAAGTCAGAGACATGGAAAGGACATGTGAGGACTTGGCTTTGAGAAAGGAGAATCCTCTAGATCTGGACAAAGCAATGCAAAGCTGAATCGGGAAGAAGAACAAGAATCCTCCGGTAAGACAACCTAATGCTCATAAATTCAATGGTAGATTCTTTACTTACAATAAATTTGGTCATATGGTGAATCAATGTAGAAGTAGGATGAGTAACGGAATGAATAATATGAGCAATGGTCCTACCTTTACCGATCACTGTTTCATATGCAATATTTTTGGTCACAAGTCAAACATGTGAAAAGTAGTAATGAATAACTTTAAAAACAAGAGATGCTATGCTTGTGGAGTGTTTGGACATATCTCTAACTAGTGTAGAATGAGACCAAATCAAATGAACTTCAGACTGATGCAAAATGTTATTTTTCATGCATGCAATAAAACTAGTCACATTGCAAAATACTGCAGAAGTAAAAAGAGTGCTCTGGTGACAAGAACAAACCAGATGAGAAAGGCAAGACAAAGGTAGAGGAGATCAGAGACAAGCATGAGAAGATGTGGGTTAGAAAGGATGACTTTAAAACAGACAATGGATCTGCACCCGAATTTGATGCAGGATTTTCATCCGATAACTAGGGCTTTTTGCCTTAGGGGGAACTTTTCATGTAGATTATAAGAACCCCCTCTTCAGTGATTTGCAATTGATTTCAGAAGGTTGCATAAGGCTTAAATTATATATATAGATGTTATTCAAAATATTTAGTGAAGATTTGATGCTCCGGTAAGCAAATCCATAAAAATTAAGGTAACTGGTTGCAACATTTATTTCAATGGAGAATTAGGTTTTCGAAGGATAAACGGACATTTGGAAGCTTTATTTTTCACAATGCGATCAATAGATAAGTGCAAAATAGAAGAGCGAACTAATTTGGCAATCTAAACAATGATTTGAGTGATCCTAAAGTGAATATCTATTCTCAGTTGCAAATTGAGGTATTTATCTATTCCAAGCTATTAGTTTTTGAAAGCCCTAAGTTCGAAATAGCTTATGTATCTGGAATTGCTACCCTGCTAGTAGTGGAAATCAAGGATAGGGATCGACCTATTTTCAAGAAACATCTTTTCAAATTTGTCGAGGATGATCTCCAAGGATCATTTTCCTATGTACCCTATGATGTTCTTCACAATGAGGAAATAAGGGCATATATCCACTGTGATCGTGATGAACTCGGGAGTGCTGACATGTTGACTCTGTACAACAAGCATTTGGAAGACAACTTGGAAAATCTCAAGCCTGAATATCAACACTTGTAGGCCAAGCATTTCTCTTAGTTTGTATATTTTTTGACTTTTGATGAGAAAGAATGGATCCGGTTCATACTCAGCATAATTCATGATGAATTTATGTGGTTGGATAAGCCTCACAAGATTACTAAGAAAGCAATCCAAGCTGTGACTTGTTTGAGCACATCTGGTGAAGTTCCTAGCCTGAGGAAAATATGAAACAACACTTTGATTGCCACCACTAGCTCTCAATTTGACAGCCGAGCTATGACAATAAATAAAATTCCAGAGCATGATGTCAAGTTTTCATCAATGGTGGTTGGATACAAAGTATACCATTCAAGCAGACAAAACTCTATTTCCAATACAACTATATACTTTGCCTATCTGATGTTGAAGGAAGACAAGAGGTATGATTTGTGTATGGTTCTCTTGAATGAGTTGCTAAGAAATTTGAAGATAATCAAACAAGACAAGAAGCACATCTTTAAGTTTGGCACCCATTTGTTTGGCATTATATTTCATGAATGAAATCCCCAGTGTTCAAGGAAAGGTCCAATGGGCCTATGACAAGTTAGTTGCTATGCAAATCCAGGATGGGATTATGTGGATTAGTGATGCTACAATGAGGATATCTACTCTATGGGGTTATTTCAAAACTTTTCAAGCCACAATGAAAAGCAGAGAAAGAATCCTGAAAGAGATAGTGGATAAATATGAGGAAACAATTTGCTTCATGATTGAAAAGGACCAATGCTTAATGGAAGCAGTTGAGCCAAGGACTGTGTGGATTCTTCCCATGGGATATGAAGTTGGTGTTGCTACCCTAGATGCCTATGCTTAACATATGTTGAGTCAACTGATTGATGAAAAAGAAGGAAGGTTTGACACATTTAAGGAGAAGGACCTAGAGTTGCACAAACAATTCACAACCCCTGCAAGAAAGAGGAAAGTCTCTAAGATGGTTGAGGAAGTAGTTGTTCAAATGGGATTCACCTAGGAGGAGGTGAAGCAGGATAGAGAGAAACATGCAAAGATGGAGGCTAAAGAGGATATGAAAAAGCCTACGGATGAACCGGAAATACAAATTTTGATTCCTTGGAGAAGGCTACTACTAAACAAGTTTTGGATAGATTTAAGGAGGTAAAAATGCAGACATTTGGGAAAATGATTGAAGATGATAGAGTAAGATTGAATAAAGGTCTACTGACTCTTTTAGATGCATTAACCGAAGGTGGTAAAACATATAAGTCTTGTCTAATTTTGTCAAAGCTCACAGTAGACATAGACAAGCAAATAAGTGTTTTCCAAGGTAAACTTGCTGGTATTTCACAATCTTTTGATCCTAGTGTATCCCTTACTAGCAGTATAGAAGGACAATTATTGGCTCTAAATGATCAGATCTCAAGTCTCAAAGTGGATAAGGACAAAATTTTGAGGAGATTTGGTGAATTTTGGAATTTGATTGCCCCCTGGTTGGACACCATGTTGAGCAATAAGATAGACTGTTTGAAGGCTATGGGACAACCAATTCCATTTGAACTGAAGGATGTGGAAATTCATGCATATGTTTTTCAATGCATTCGTTACAGTTTTGGACAACTTGAAGAGTGAGTGGGACACTCACTTAGGAATTTTGAAGAATTTTGCTGATATCTTCAAGTACTTATAAAGTCTCCGACAGATATCTTTGTATATAAGTTTTGGATAACACCCCATCTTTGGCATTGTTGTCAAAGGGGGAGAGTAAAGGTGAAAAATGTATAGTAGAAGAGTGTAATTAAATGATTCAAAATGATTTGTCTAAGGGCGAGCCTTAGAAATTCTTTTGATCTAGTATACAGGTTTTCAACACTTAGCCATTTTTCACGAGTGTTGCCATCAATGCCAAAGGGGGAGATTGTTGGCAATTGACACTCATCTGGTGGCTTTTGATGCTTGATTATTAGTTTAGGGTTGTCATTGATGGTAACTCTTCATGAGATTCCCAACCAGTAATCACAAATCTTGATATCCAGAAGTGGACGTCAACTGGTAGCCAGTTAACCGATATTTCAGGTTGAACAGAGAAGTTTGGTCTGGAAGGTTTCTGGGGATTGTGGTGTCATTAATCATCTATGGGATTATTGGGCTGACATAGAGACATCTTTTTATCATCAATTTGGTGATCTGCATTTATGTTTGGTGATCCAATCAAACTGACATAAGACTACACATTACATTAGTAGGCCGATCTGGTGAATGATCTATTTTGTGATTGTAGATATATAAGACCGGTGTAGAATATCTTTTTGGGTATGGTATGATTGTATGCGAACGAGTGGTGATCGATAATCCTTTGTAGCATAGTTTCATGTGCACATTCTTGATCTGGTAGCTGATTGAGGCAGAGAACAAGGCAGAACATAGCAGAACAATAGAGGTGATACAGTCATTGTTTTTGGCACTTAACCGAAACTCATTAAAGCACTGGGTGAACTCACAATAATGGTTCCCACTTTTTTGCCACTTTTGACACTAAGATGTACATTTTTAAAATAATCTTCAACTTCCGAGAACTATAACTTTTAAACTATTAAAAATTTGAAGATGATGTAAATTAGTGATTTCTAGCATTTTGTTTGTAGATTCTATATACATTTTTTTCAAAATTTTTTGAAATATTTTTTAAAAAAATTTCCATCTCCCTCGAAAAGTAGTTTTTTACAACAAACTACATTTTTTAAGAGTGATGTGCCTCCCGAAACGCATAACTTTTTTTCTATAAATGATAAAAACTCAATTCTTTCAAATTTTGGTTTGTAACATCAATATCTAGGGCTTGCATTTGGTTTTATAGCGATATGTTCAATATTTTTCATTTTATAAAGTTTTGAAGTCCGACTAGTCATAATTCAAACATAGGTTTACGTTTGAACACATAACTTGTTCTATATAAATCGAAATTCAATTTTTTTTTTTTTGTTAGAAAGAAGACATCAATACCAAGGGCATAGATATTTTTCAGAATTTTTTTGAATTAGTTTCTTATTTTTCCCAATGCGTTGAATAGAGAAGTTCATGTTCGGTGAAAAACCAATTTTTAATAAAATTAAAAAATCAAGAACATAATAAATTCAAAATATAACAAAATTATATTCGTTGGAAAGCTTGCTTCGAGTACTACCATCCAATACTTTTGGGTTATCAAGATTATTTCATTCGTGCATTGAACCAGAGCTCCGAAGTCATTAATTCTTCAGAACTCTGAAATTTGTTGGGAGAAACTTCTAATTTTTGGGGTTCGAACGAACACGAGTTCGATCGGATTGAGTTCGCTCGAACCCAAAGGGGTTCGAGCGAACCCCCATTCGCTCGAACAAGTGAGCTCATTTTGGCACGCTTGATGTTTGAGCAAACCCACTCGATGTTCGAGCGAACCCAACTGAACAGTTTGGTTCGCTTGGACTCCCAGGGGTAGTCCGAGCAAACATTTGTAGTTCGCTCGAACACTGGCAAATCCGAAATTCCCACTTTCGCCAAATTCCTTCGTTGGAAAAAGTGGGAACCAGCTTTGTGAATTCACCCCACTATAGATGCTATTTTGGAGTTCATTTATTGTGATTCATCATTTTAATTAATTAGTAAGGCAGTGAACCTTTCGGGGTTGTAGCCCCTATTCTAAATGACCTGTAAGCTCTAGGCAGTGTGCCTGAATGCAAGTGCATTCCCCATTTTGTAATATTATTTTGTTACTAGTCATAGTATAATAATATCATGGGTTCAAATCCCACCATGGTTTTTCCCTTTTGGGTTTCCCCGTAAAATTTTTGGTGTTATGATTTTCTGGTTGGTTACTTTGTGTTTTTGCATTTCAGTTTCATGTTTATGCTTTCGGTGGTTTAAAGTTAAATCATAAAATATTTTAACTGGTAGATCACTGATTCACCCACCTCTCTCAGTGATCCCTAATTCCAACAGGTAATGGGTCTAGGGTCTAGGGTATTGGGCATATAGTTAAGGGAATATCCAATATCTAGGGTTGAGTGTTTATGGTTAAGGGTATTCGTTATAGGGTTGAGGGCATAGGGTGTACTTTTGAGAGTATAAGGTATAAGGTTTAGGTTTGATGTTATTTATTTTATAATTGAGGATATACGATGTAAATTTTAGGTTGAGTGTATAGAGTATAGGTTTAGGGTATAGGGTTGAGGGTAAGGTTTACATTTTATAGAACAAGGTATTATGCATAGAATTGATGGTATATGGTTTAGGGTTTAGGGTTTTGGGTATAAGTTTTATGTTTGAGGATGTAAGGGTTTATGGTATAGGATTTATGATTTAAGGTATTGGGATCAGGGTGTAGTGGTTAGGGTTGAGGGTGTAGGGTTTAGTGTTGAGGGTATTGGTTTTAGGGTTTAGGATTGAGGGTATTGATATGTTTTTGGTTTATGATTGGGGGTATAGGTTTTAGGGTATAGGTTTGATAGTGTAGGGTTTAAGGTTGAGGGTATAAGGTATAGAGTCGTAGGTGTAGGGTTTATGGTTGAGGGTATAAGGTATAAGGTTTAGGTTTTAGATTATATAATATAAGATTTAGGATTTAAGGTATTTGATAAAGGGTCAAGGGTATATGGTTTATAGTTGAGGATATAAGGTATAGGGTCAAGGGCATATGGTTTATGATTGAGGGTATGATGTTTAAGATAGAGGGAGAGGGGAGATAAGATAAATTTATAGATATTTAAGTAGAGAGAGGTGAGATAGAGTGAAAGTGAGAGTCAAGGATAACTAAAGAGGAAATGAGGAAGGGAAAGATAGAGGGATGAAGATTCATGTAGAGAAATAGAGTAAGGAGGGAGTGAGGGAAAGATAAAGAGAGAGAAAGAGAGAGAGGGGAGGGAGGGAGGAAAGGGTAAATAGGAGAGGTATGAAGAGATAGAAAGAGAGAAGAGGGAGGGAGAGGAATGTAGATGGAGAGGGAGAGAGAGAGATGGAGAGGTGAGAGAGAGAGAGAGAGAGAGAGAAAGAGAGAGAGAGAGAGAGAGAGAGAGAGAGAGAGAGAGAGAGAGAGAGAGAGGAAAGTTTTAGACAAATGGAGATAGAAGGAGGAAGGGAGATGTATATAGAGAAGTAGAGCTAGGGAGGAAAGTGAGATAAGTAGAGGAGAGGTGAGAGAGAGAGATAAGTAGAGAGGGAAGGGGTGAGAGAAAAGAGAGATAAGTGGAGAGGGAAGGAGGGAGAGAGAAATTGAGAAAGAGAGGGAGAGAGGGAGAGGTATACAAATAAATACAAGTAGGAAAAGAGTGGTGGGGGGGTATATAGAAAGAGGAATAGGGGAAATAGAGATAAGTAGAGAGAGGTGGGGAGGGGGAGAGAGAGGTGAGATAGAGATGAGAGAGACAGTATGTGGTAGTGAAGGGTGTGAGAGAGAGGTGGAAATATAGGTCTAGAGCTAGGGGAGAGATTCAAGAGAGTGAGATAGGGAAATGTAGAGAGGGGAGAGGGAGGATGATAGGGAGAGAGATAGGTATAGATATTTAGGGAGAAAGAGAATGAGAAAGAGAGAGAATGATGATAGGCTCCTTCTAATTACTAGAATTTGAGTAAGTCTAAAAAATTTAAAATTTACAACTTGAAGGAGAGAGGAGAGAGTGAGATAGAGAGAGGAATAGAAATAAGAGGCAAGAGGGAGAGTGATATGGGGAGAGATAGGTCTCGATTTCAAGGGAGAAAAATAGAGTGAGATAAGGAGAGTGAGAGAATGTTAATGGGAGCCTACTGATTACTGAAATTTGACTATCTAGAAAAGTATAAGATCTTTTAAAACCTAGAATACATATTATAACTCCTAGAGATCTGAAACCACTCTCAAACATCTTGCCAATATATGTGAAGTATAACTTAAAGTAAGAGAAAGGAAAAATACATATTGAAATGTGACTTAAAGTATATCTATTGCAATTAAATGAAATCATTGACTTGTATACAAATGCATATCTAGTTTTGTTGATATTTTACTTTACTACACTTCATTCCTCTTTCATATTTACGACTCAATTACCCAATGTAGTAAGCACCAATACTTTTTGTTTCAAACTCAAACATTTTCATTCACAACAACTTTATTATAGTTAGCTAGATAGGAGTAGATTAGGATGCATACATGTTGTTTGTGGTTCATTATTATAAATCAAGAAACTACTTTAAGCAAACCAAAATTTTTATTTCCTTAGAGGACCATTATTAACACGTCTACACCTTGCCATTGTATATGTAGTACCAAATAAAAACACCTTAAGAGATTATAATAAGGTCGATATCCATATGTGCATGTACAAGGTGTTATTATCTATATAGAGGTCATTAAACAACTAGTTATGGTTCTAGTCTAGTGATAGGAATTGTGGTCAAGTATACAATTGAGTATGAATACTATTTATTATAGTAATTTCTTGTGTTATTTGATTTATGAACCTATTTCTAGGAGATCTCTAGGAATCCATCTCGAGTTTAAGTTTTAAGCCCAAAGTGAAGGAGGGTTTATGGGTATATGCACCAAGATGGGGGACCAAAAAGTGCCCACTCCACTTTTTGGCCCCATAAAAGGAAAAAAATGAGTGTATTATAGTTATAGCACACTCGTATTATGGATTGTCATTACAAGGACAAAATGTGAGTGTACTAAAACATGCTCTTGTTTTGAAGAAGTATAAGTTTGTTTAGTTTTGTATAATACTCTTGTGTTCTAGACTCAACCAGTTATTTAGAATATATATGTGCAAAATATACCATTTAAGTTTAATAATGAAAAAAGGTATACTGAAATGTGACTTAACTATAGCCGTGTGGGAGTATCCAAAGGAAGATTGATATCCTTTGAGCGCTCTTGTTGTTGTACAATTAATTTTCCCCTATTATATGTTTCTTATTGTTGCTTCAATTGCTTAATAATCTATTCTTCTAGATTCATTTATTTCGAAGGAGGAGGAGGTTGTTGATGTCAAGAACTAGCCACTTGTTAAATTTTTATAGTATCTTCACTATCTTTCCTTGCTTGATCTTCAATAGAATTTATTAGGGTTTTTTGATTCTCCATTGTAAAAACCAAGTGAGTAGAGTCTTGTTCTTATGAAACATTATCTTTCTTATCTTGTTCTTTTTTCTTTCCTACTTCCTATTTCTATTCCTCTTTAGTTATGTTCTCAAGCTCCTCATTTTGTACTTCTTCATCCTAAGGTTTATTCTCAGGAGCTTTTTCATTATTACCCTCATCATCCCCTTCATCTTCCTCATCTATATCTTCTACATTGACAGATTCGTTTTCATTCTCATATGTTGTACTTTGATCTTGTGGTATTTCAACTTGATCACTCTACTATTTTGTTGGCTTCATTGAAGGTGATGGTTTCCTCTAAGGAGATTCATGCAATATATATGTAGGAAGAGAGAGCACTAAAGTATCTAGAGCTACTTACCCCTCTAGTGCTTCTCTAGGAGTCATATCAATTATTGTTCTCATAGGGAGAACTATAACCAAAGGATCTACCAACAAACCAAAAATTATCCTAGAACTTGTTGCCTTAGCCAGATATTTTGAATGTTTCATCATCTTCTTCTTTAGCTCATCCAATATTTTTGGTAATGGTTCATCGTGTAATTATTCATCAAATCTTCTTATCTCCTTTACCCATTCCCTTAGTCCTTTGTTTTTTGTACTCTTTGGTGGAAGAAGATGAAGGATGTCCTTTTGACTTGTGCTTGACTTTTCTTTCAAGATTGACACTATTGAGTGTTAATCCTATCAATATCAAGATTCTTTCTATAACCTTCTTTGAAATTATATCTATAGACCACATCCTTTTTTTGCAACTACTTAACTAAAGTAAGAGGCCTATTATCTACCTTATTATTCTCATCAAGGGGATCGATAATTTTTCCATCATCTAAAAGTTTCTTAGGGATATTATCTATAAGCCTAAAGACTTGCATTTGGTATACTATACTACTACAATATCTCTTATTTCTCACTTCAAAATCATCTTGTAGGTTGTCCTAAAAGTCCTCTAATGCTAGCTCATGTTTAAGGAACATGTTTGGCATTATTCCTTTCAGTTTCCCTATAGTATCATATTTGTCTCTTGCATTGTATGTCCCTAGATTGAATGCCATTATCTCATCTATAACAATGCTAGCCACATGTACTGGAGATAACTCATAGTATCCCAATTTGAAGGGAAAAATGACCCCCAAAAATTATGTTAATAAAAATGAATGGTTTTCGCCTCAATAATCTATCTAGAAAATTCCAACCAGACAATTTTGTAGCTATAAAACCTCAGCAACATAAATGGTGCTTTATGAAACCCACAAACTCTAATATAGATTGATCTAATAAATTAGATGAACTAGCATCCCCATTTGTTGAGAAGTTGCTTAGCCCACTTTGACAACCTATAACCAATGTCTTCCATCAACTAATTGTTAATTGCATATATGAATACATCATTGACTCTTTTGAAATGAACCTTGATTGCCTTGTTCTCCCATTGAGTATAGAATTCACACACTTTATTCATTCTAGGACCTTCTCCTTTGATACCTTTTATGGTTAACCCTTGGAAATTTCCCATCAACTACAAGGTAAATAACATAAGAAGTCATATAGAACTTCTTGGTCTCATGCACATTGATCAACTATTAATGAATTTTGTCTAATCTTACTCTTCCTCAATGAATGTGATTGTCATATTTTAGAATAGTATTGATGTAATGGCACATCTCTATGTGGTATGTTCTTGATTCTTCCTCACCTAATGCTCTATTTAACATTGTTATCAAGTTTTCTACTTAAGATGAATTTTGATATCTACAACTTAGTGGGAATCTTAGCCACTGAGTTCCCTTTTTATTAGATCTAGTACCTATTCATGTGCCTAAAATTGTTGGCTTCATCATTGTTAAAATTAGTCCGAGCCAAATTCTTAGAAATAATAATCATATAACATTATGGAGGCAAATACAAAGAATGAAACCATCTCAGAAGTTAGGCCTATTATCACCTCACCCTTAGAATTCATCCAAATTCTTGTTCTTTGATCATAGTGCTAGGAAGTGGTAAGGATAAAATTTGTAATTTGGACTGCCACAGGGAAGTTGGTTACATGTACCAAGCTAGAGTTGGCAAACTTCTTATACTTGAAGGAGGTGTTCTCTCCAAAAAGTTATATATATATATATATATATATATATATATATATATATATATATATATATATATATATATATATATATATATATATATATATATATATATATATATATATATATATATATATATTCAATCTTAGTGTTTGTTATTTGTTGGACCTTATAACCTAACCTTATACCCTTGACATACCTTTGAATGTATACATCATGGTGAAGGACAATTTATGGACTTGTCATGCCCAAACTTTTGGGCACAAACGGAATAATTTTTTTTTTGATAAATACTTAACTTAGTACGACTAACTTAAATAAAATAATGCACACTAGTTTGGTCTTAACTATGTTTTGAGTGAATCAAACAATTAAATTAATTTGGTGATAAAATTATCTAAGTTATCAGCAAGCTAATATCTCTCCAAAAGAGTTATCACTAATCTTCCATTAATAAATAATTAGACTCCCCTAGCGATTAATCTCAAACTTAATATATAATCTCTAAAATTAAATGTCCAATAGTCTCTTATAGTTCTTTAATTACCTAGGTTCTAAATAAAAGGACCTAGTTATTAAAATTTAACAACCCTATTAAATAAAATCTCCATAAATTAAATTACCTTATAATTTAAAATTTAAATGGGCCACTTGACCCTACAAATATCACTATATTTTTCCCAAGGATTTATCCTTCCAAAGAGTTTAAAATCTTCTTATTAAAATGCTTCTACATTTATTTACTAATTTAAAAGTGCATTATCTAATTTACAATTAACCTTTTTAATTCCAAACAAAATATAGAATTTAATTACATATATACATATATGTTGATAAGTCATGTATGTATATTTATATTTCTAACAAGTGTGACGGAATGTGAACAAAATATATTCACACACACACACACACACACACACACACATATATATATATATAATCACACACACACACACACACATATATATAAATGTGTGTTCATACCCAAGGGTTAATGGAGCCCTCTTTTCTTTTATTACCTTATTTTGAATTTTCCCTAACCCGAAGTTAGGGTTAGGGCATGTATGTGACCACATAATATTCCTTCTTTTTTTTTTTTTGTGTGTGTGTGTGTGTGCTGTGTGTGTATGTTCTTTTTTTTTTGTGTGTGTGTGTGCAGGTGCGGGTGCGGTGCCCCGAGCTTCAATACTCAGCGGAGCCGAAGGGAGGAATGGCGGAGAGAGAGCTGAGCGAGGGTTTTTCTTTCGCGGGAGTGGGAGAAGGTGGTGCGGGAGTGTGTCGCGGGTTGCGGACAGCGCCACCCATAGCTGCGGCTCCCGCAGTCTGTGGACGTCGTCGCCCACAGCTGCGGGTTCCGCAGCCTGTGGATGGCGCCGCCCATAGCTGCGGCTCCTGCAACCTGTGGATGTCGCCGCCCACAGCTGCGGGCTCCCGTAGACTGTGGGCGTCGCCACCCAAGGCTGCGCCCCGCCACTTTCCACTTGCCAAAATCTTTATTTTTTAAATCCCCCTTTTTTGTGTGTGTTAAAAAAAAATGCGTAATACTTATTTTTCTTTTTTTTTTCTATTTATATATATATATAAAGGTAGGAAAATATATAGTTTTTTTTTTGAAATATGCAGACTTCACATATAATGAATAATTTATATATATATGTATATATATTTAAATATATACATATATATATATATATTTTTAAATATATACATACATATATATATATATATATATATTTGAATGACTTATTTAACTAGTTTATTAGTTTTCTCCTTCTTTTATTTTTGTATTATTAAATCTGTAATACATCACTATTTTTTTTTTATTTTTTTTAAAATAAACATATTTTCAAAATGAAGTATTTAAATAAATAGGTGGTGTATATTCCTTATATATATATATATATATATATATATATGCAAGTATATATTGCTGCTTTTTAAATAATAACTCATTTAGGCAAATTTATGAGATTACCCGTTTTCTTTTTTTTATAGCATTTAGAATGCCTGCAGAGATTTTCCTATTATGATTTTGTAGTATGTTAAAGGGAAAATATATATATGTTTTTTTTTTTCATAAGGCTAGAATATGTATGTTTAATATTCTGTTTCCGATTTTTGTTTAAAAACTAACATTCTGCAACTAATATCTATAATGCATTCCAAGAGCAAACTTAAAATATTATCTTTTTGGTAAACAAGATAAAAACTAGGTCTATATGCTTATCTTTCATTTGATACAATAAGCTACTACATTAAGATTTGTTTTCTGCATTAAATGAAAAATAATGACAGTTTTCTTTTATTTGCAGCAACATTAATTTACATAAATGAACATGTAGAAACTAAATTAATTTATTTGCAAAATAAACATAAATGCAACAACATCATTTCCCCTTTTTTTTTTTTTAAAACATGAAGATTTAAATACAAGCTAATACATTTCTTCTTCGCTTTTTGCAAAACTAACCAAAGTAAGAAAAATATATTTCTTTAGCAAATTTAAATACAAAGTAAATAAGAATACAAATGGGTTTGAAAACCCAACAAATATTTCCTTTCCATATGAATAACATAAATACACCTCTTTTCTTTTGGAAAATTAAATACAGCCATAGCTCTTTTTTTTTTATACAAGCTACCATATTAAATACATTTTTTTTTTCTTTTAAACTTTTCTGCAACACAAAATAACAACAAAGCTCTTCCTCTTTTCTTTTCCATCCTAAGCAACCTGCAATAAAAATGCAACTTGACCATGGAGAGCTCACCTCCCAGCCTAGGCTTACTAGAAGCCACCCTCGAGCTTGGAGAACCAAGCACTAGACGGGTTACAAACAAACAACAACACAACAACAAAGGCAAACACTCAACATGCATTTTCCCATCCCAAGCTACACTCTCACCACAACTTGTGATGAACTTTCCATGGGTGGAAGTGGACCAAGTACCGTTGGGGAGATTATAAGCATAATACAAATCAAGCCACCTCATGGCAAAACAAAATACAACAATTTTCACCTCCACACCTTATGCCCCCTCAAGGCATAAAAGCCATATTTCCTCCCCTTATGACCCCCAAATGCATACACAAGGCTATGTAGCAAGGGTCACAAAGGACACCCTTGAGATCACTCTCCATAAGGAGAGCCTCTCACCCAAGGCTGTCATACTTCTTCCACCCCAAGACCATCCTACTCTCCCAAGAGTAGGAGGTCTTGGACAGTCCCAAAACAAGAGCACATAAACAAGAACATAGAAATGAAAACTTACATTTTTCTCCTACAAAAAATTACATATACACATCTCTTTCAACAAGCATTTCTTTCTTTCAAAAAAAAACATCATAAACAACATAAACAAAAGGAAATAAAACCAACCTTAATCTGCCAACAGGTATGTTAGACTTAGTTGGGGATGAGCTGCCCAAATCCACACAAACTTTTCACCAACACCTTCACCAAAATTCTATTCTACAACTAAATTTCAAAAATTGCATAATCTCCAACAATGGAGAGTGGGTGATTACTCACTAAGTCCCCAATCCTTGCGTAAGAAGGCCTCTCACACACTTCCCAACCCCTTGGGTGAGGTGAGAGTTCCCATTGGTTTCTCTTCCCAACCTCTTACACATTTCTAAAACTGGAAAGGGTAAAGGTGAGAGAGGATGGGGAAGAGAGTTTGACATCAAAAAGGAAGGTTGTCTATCCTAGGAGGAACCTTCTAAGTTGAATTTTCGCTCACCTTGGAAAAACCACTTTTTGAGATGACTAAACAGTCACATGGGAGTAGTCACATGTTTCAAAATACCCCTAACCCATAGGTATACCCTTTGGACCTTTGGAAAAGCCCTAAAACTGACCCTAGGAGTCCATTTGACCCCTTAGAAACCCAACTGAAGTTAACCTACGGGTCAAACTTGAGTTGACCACTCCCAAGACTCCCTACCCAAGGCAAATTTGGGACCACACTCTTTTGTTTGAATGACTTTGGTAGAAACAAAACTCCCTCCAAGAGACAAGTCAAAATCAATGACACTAATCAGCACATGTGTCAAGTGACACAATAAAATACAATATAAAAATCACACATGGAATTTGTCTCTTGTAGGTTTACACAATTACATAAAATCAAATTAATACACATGCATCATTTACTTTCACAGATAAAATACATTACAAACGGGGTGTTGTCTCTCCAAATAGACAACCCTTGGCTTAACAAACGTACATTGGTCTAGGTTTGGTTCTCCATATAAATTCCATGGTCACATGGATAATTTTCCTGCACATCTCAATTAACACATTAGTAATTTCAAATAATCACAATTATACATAATTAAATACATTGATTTCATTACACATCAAACACTCATACATTTGGCAACAATAATTCAATATCTCATTCATTCAAATTCGATTCCACATAAGCAATTAACATAATTCTCAAAATTGAACCATTCATAAAATAAGCATCATTTTTCTATCATCAAAATGAAGTCCTGCAATTCCAATAATGACATTCACCATTTCAAAGTAATTCTATTCTAGCAATATATAAAGTTTCATAATCATCAAGCATAAAATAAAGCATCAACATATGTCAATGTGATCCAAATCATGGAATCATATAGGTTCTAAATCCTTAAAGTATAAAATAAAGCATCCATAATAGTCTCAATATGCAATTAACTAAAAATGTCAAATTGAGTCGGGGTAGGGCCTCACACCCTCCCCCTCTAGGCATGAAATTCCTCCTGGAGTTCATCAAAAAGGTGGGGGTACTGTGATCTCATATGTGCTGCGTCCTCCCATGAGGCTGTGACCTCATCATAGCAATCCCACTGGACCCTAACCTAGTCCAACTCTCGACCTCGAAGGCCCAGTGTCCAGCGTGCCAAAATGCAAATGGGCTCCAAAGCTAGCTGCCTGTCCGACTCCACCTGCAAGGCATCCCAATCTAGAATATGAGACTCATCATAGATATACTTCCTCAAAACTGAAACATGAAACACATCGTGGATGCGTGACAGGCTAGGTGGCAATGCTAAATGGTAGGTAACTGGTCCTATCCTCTCAAGGATCTCAAATGGTCCTACAAATTGAGGTGCGAGCTTAGAACCCTTTCCATATCGGATTGGACTCTTATGCGGTCGCACTCTCAAGAAGACTCTGTCTCCAACCAAGTAGCTACGATCTATCCTCTTCGCATCTGCATATTTCTTCTGTCTATCATGTGCCTCTCTAAGACGCTACCTAATCAAATCCACCTGCTGCTCCATATCCCGAACTATCTCAGGACCAATAGCAACTCTGTCCTCTATGCGGTCCCAACTCAATGGTGTCCTACAAGGTCTGCCATATAATGCCTGATAGGGTGGCATCCCCAAGGACGTGTGATGCCCATTGTTATAGGAAAACTCCACTAAGGGAAGGTACTCTTCCCATCTGGTCTGGTGATCCATGACGTACATGTGAAGCATATCCTCTAACACCTGATTAACTCTCTCTGTCTGGCCATCCGTTTCCGGATGATAGGCTGTACTGAAATTGAGCTTGGTACCCATAGCTGCCTGTAATGACTTCCAAAAGGAAGATGTAAAGAGGGAAGCCCTATCGGAAATGATCTTGCGTGGAATGCCATGAAGTCTGACAATGTCTTGCAAAAACACCTGTGCTACTGCTAGTGCTGTGAAGGTGGTACGAACTGGTGAAAAGTGGGCCACTTTGGTCAACTTGTCAACTATCACCAAGATGGCATCATGGCGATGAGATGACATGGGGAGACCAATGATGAAATCCATAGATATAGTATCCCACTTCCACTCTGGTATAGCATGAGATTGGAGCAACCCACCTGGATGGCGGTGCTCCGCCTTGACTCTCTGACACTCAAGGCATTAGGCTACCAACTCGGCAATAAGCTGTTGCATTCCTGGCCAATGGTATAATTCCCTCAAGTTTGCATGCATCTTCTTGACCCCGGGATGTGCTACATAAGGAGCTCTATGAGCCTCTATGATAATGAACTCCCACAATCCCCCGGAAGAAGGTACATAGATGCGCCCTCTATGGCGTAATAAACCATCGGACTCTAAGGAATAATCCACATATTTCCCTTCTAAAGTTTCCTGAGATTGAATAGCCTGGCAAACCTCTAAATACCATTCGTCTTCTGGCAACTACTGCATGATCCGATCTCTCAAATCCATGTTCATAGATACGGTGTATACCTCATGACGTCTCCTACTCAAAGCATCTGCAACTACGTTTTCTTTCCCTTTGATGTAGTGAACGTCAAAATCATACTCGCACAAGAATTCCATCCATCTCCTCTGACGTGCATTAAGATTCGACTGAGTGAATATGTACTGAAGGCTCTGATGATCTAAGTGCAACTCAAAATGATGACCCAAAAGGAAATGTCTCCACCTCACAAGTGCATGCACTACTGCTGCAAGCTCAAGGTCATGAGTAGGATAATTAAGCTCATGAGTCTTGAGTTTCCTAGACTCAAAAGCTATAGCTCTGCCACCCTGCATAAGGACTGCTCCTAAACCCTCTAGCAAAGCATCTGTGCAAACCATGAAATCAGCTAAAGGTTCTAGTACTACAAGGATAGGTGTGGTAGTAAGTTCCTTTTTAAGTTCCTAAAAGGCCTTCTCGCACTTCTCCGTCCACTCAAATTTCTTCCCTTTGCGCTGAAGAGAAGTAATAGGATGAGCGACTCTAGAGAATCCCTCAGCAAAACGTTGATAATAACCTGCTAAGCCCATGAAGCTCCTGACCTCTATCACACTGGTTGGTGCTGGCCAATCCATAATGGCTCTGATCTTTGATGGGTCTACTGAGATCCCATCACCGGATATACCATGACCAAGGTACTTGACCTCTGTTCTAAAGAAAGCACACTTCGACAAACTGCCATACAACTGACTATCCCTCAAACACTGCAAAACCTGTCTCAGGTGCTCCTCATGCTCCTCCTCATTCCGTGAATATATCAATATGTCATCGAGAAAAACAATCACAAAACGGTCGAGGAATGTGCGGAATACTCCATTCATGAGACTCATGAAAACTGCTGGGGCATTTGTAAGACCGATTGTGACCATGGTGAACTCATAGTGGCCATATCTAGTGCGAAATGCGGTCTTGTGGATATCGCTATCCACTATCCTCAATTGATGGTTCCCTGACTTTAGATCAATCTTGGAAAATACTTTGGCACCCTAAAGTTGGTCAAATAAATCGTCGATCCTGGGTAGTGGATATCGGTTCTTGATGGTTACTTTGTTCAATTGACGGTAATCTATGCATAATTGGAGGGATCCATCATTCTTCTTGTAGCGTCGTAAATTGTACGCACTTGCTAGGGTGGTACAATTTCACACCTAGTTTAGCACCCGCCTTGGCGCATTTTGCATTTTGCATTGCATTTCCCCTTTAGCACTTAATTAATCAAATTAATTAGGTCTAAGGTTCTATTTTATCATCTCCCACATCATAAAGTTGGGCCCTTTCATTAAAGTGTGCCCTTTTCATTTTATTCCTCCTATACATCATTTAATCAAAAACCCTAATTAGGTCCTATTTTGAACTTGGTGGCTTGATTTCGGGGGTCAAAACATCTCGAAATCACCTGTAACTTCGGGATTCTCTCTAAAATCATCATATCCGACGGCCCTGAAAATTTGGTGAAAAGTTGTCGGGACCATGGCGCCCAGAGAGGACCATGGCGCCCGGAGTGCACATGGTCCCGGACATTTTTCCCGAAATTTTAGGAGCGTGATCCAATCATAAAATAAAGCTTAACCTCAAGAAATTGGTGGGATATTCAATCTCTAGGTCGGCCAAAAGTCAAAATTAAGACTTAGGGTTTCATATATAAGAGCTCTATTTCTTCATTTGAAGGGATGGAAATTTTTGGCTTTCAAGGAACCTCATATGCAGCGAAAGAGCAGATCTTTGAAGAATTCAACAACATTCAACATCCCTCTATCAAGCATTTATCAATTTCATTCCTTCACTTAGGGCTTGGAAGACATTGAAGAACAATAGGAGATTACCGACTGAAGATTGGCTTGTACTCCTCCCTTGAGGGTTGGGACCTTGCACACACACTAGGTCTGCACACACAATACATTTTACAATACAACTTGGCTATTCGTGGAGGTGGAAATCACCGAAGCGGGGGTTTGACTAAGGCAAAACCCTATATAGCCGCCCACCACACCTTTTCAGATATAAGTGCAGGTTTCGGAATTCGGACGACGCCGCAAGTTACAGATCCGGAAGAAGCAGACGGAGACCGAACTTCACACCAAATCTCAGAGAAAAAGACCAGGATAGGGGCGTGGGGCGCCCTGGTCCTTCTGACAGCAGTTTTCAGCATTTTTGACAGCTTTGCAAAACAGCAGTTTCCGGAGCAGTTTCAGGGGTAGAATCAGGATAGTGGCGCCCACGCCCCTGTCCCGAACATTTTCAGTCAGATTTTAACTCTGGGTATGCATTTGCATTCTTGTTTTGTCCTTGTGTTTACAGCTTTCCATCATTTAAGTTCAATTCTGTAATCTTGTTATTAGTTCATACTTGCACTTTGGGGTTAGGGATTGAACTTGCATCATTTCATCTTTCAATTACAACAAAGGAATAGAAATCCTAATAGGTATCTCGTGGCTCTCTCTTCCACAAAAAGAAGTAGCCAATTGTGTGATACCTCTAGGCTCTTTCGTATTCCACAAGTGTGTGGTTGAAAGTGAGATTAGGGCATGTTTGCTTAGTGTCACTTTTTCTCCTACACATTTTGGTGAACCCGACGTGAATCTATCATTGCTTCCTCTTGCATTGCATTTGTTAGATCTAGATCTAGATTTAGTGTGTTTTCATTTCATTTTCATTAAAAAGAAAAAAAAAAAAAAAAGTGTGTTTCTTTGCATTGTGTGTTTAAAATTCTATGCAATTTCAAAATGTCAGATTTTTATTTGCAAGATGTTCATATTTGTGATGATTATGAGTTAGATGAAGCTTTAGATGAATTTTTGAAACCTAAACATACCAAACCTTCATTTTACCAAAAACTCATAAACATTGTTATTATGCCATTTCGTTGTGATGAGAAAGATAAGTCGAATGACTCCTCTCAAGGGTACATTCCTATCAGCTCTTCCACTAAATCTAGTAACATGGTTGTTTTCAATGATCCCCTCTATGAAGAGATATCTCCTTTTGAATCTAAAGATAAACCTTTTAATGATCATGCTTTGTTAGATGATGCCCTTGATGACTTGGTGGCTCCTAAAAAACACTCCCTTCATGAGGATCCTTTTGTGCAAGAAGATGACATTATCCCTACATTTCCTAGTGATGGCCTTTCCTTTTCCAACAAAATTCCCACTAGAGATGATGAATTAATGATAAATGCTTACCCTTCTCCTAAATTTGGTCTTACCCATAAGCATCCCTTAGAGAAAGAAGATGAAATAATAAGCAATTTCCTTAATTCTCTCTCCCCTAAAGATCATATTGAACATATTTTGAGGAAAGAGGATGAGTTTAACACATCTATTGATGCTCTCCCTCCTAAGGATGCGGAATTAATAAACAATGTTATCTCCTCTCCCGAAATTGACAATACTTCAAATATTCCTTTCAACAACCTCACTATTTGGGATGAACCATTAGAAGAAGGTATAGATTATTCTCTACCCCTAGCCAAAGGGGATGAAATCAAGATCGGAAACGCCCTTGATAGTTTCTCCCCTTCCTTGAATCTCAATTATTCTCCCTCTAAAACTAAAGCATCTCCCTCTCCTCAACTTGGTTCTACTCATAAGGAAACCCTAGTTCAAAGCAAGATGGTTAACATCTCTTTCAAAGATCTCCCTCTCAAAAGTGAGACTTTAGAGAGTAATGTTGATTCTTCTCCTAGAGATTTTATTCCCCATGTAGATCCTGTGATGATAAAGGATGATATGACCTTTCCTAGTATTACTCTTCCTACTAGAACATCAATGCCTATCCCTTGTCTCTCTCCTAAAATTGATTTGATCCGTGATAAGATTTTAGTGCAAGAGAAGACTATCAACAATTCTTCCAACACTTTTGTTCATTCCCCTAAACCATCCTCAATCAATTTGATACATTGAAATGAAACACCTAACAAACCTCTCTTCACTGTCCAAGGTGCTTGTCCTTCTCAAAATTCTCAACCTTTAAATAAGCCTATCTTAGTGGTTCAAGGTGGTTATGCTAATGATTCTTTTTGCACTCCTAAGAAACCTATTATTACTGTGCAAGGAGGTTATTCTTCTAAGAGCCCTTATGAGTATGCTAAGCAACTAACTAGAGAGAGTTATCATGCGGTTGCCCATACTTATAACACAAGAAACAATAGGCAACCTAATCCTCCTCTAGTTATCCCAACTTCACTTCCTCCTTCCCAACCTATTCTTCCTCAAGCTCCACGTATTTCACAAGTTCTTGGTAAGGAATATGATCTCATAGAACAACTTAAAGCTACCCCTACTAAGATATCCCTTTGGGATTTGATCCAAACTTCTTTCGCTCATCATGGAATGTTACAAGATGCCTTGAAAGATTTGAATGTTCCTCCACCTAATACATCTAGTAATATAGTGTCTTTGGTTAACTCTGTGATGAATCCTAAAGCTCAAATTGTGTTTACCCAAGATGAGTTGCCTACTAGTGAAATTCAACAACAATATGATCCCTTGATGATTGTGGTTATCATAAATGACACTGCTATAAGACAAACACTGGTAGATAATGGCTCTGGCCTTAATGTGTGTAGCATTAATCTATTGCATAAGATGAATGTGGATACATCCCTTATTGAGCCTGACTCTCGTCCCATTCGAGGCTTTGATAATGTGGCTAAGTCTTCATTAGGTATTATCACCTTACCCGTCACAGTGGGACCTGTTACTTTGCCTACTCCTATCCATGTTATGTCAGGAAATCTAACATACAACTTGTTATTAGGGAGGCCTTGGATTCATAGTATGCAAGCTGTCCCCTCTACATTGCATAGACAAGTTAAATTCATTTATAACAATAAGACATATACCTTGATAGGTGACACTAATCTCCAAGCTTGTTTGCAAACATCTAAGCCTTCCTCTTCTAGTAATGACTCTTTGAACAAGATACCTATGGATGAATCCTTACCCTTTGATAATCAAAATTCTTTGGATGAGTCTGAAGCTCCTGAAGAAGACCCTTCTCGACTTGAATATACGCATAAAAAGGCTTTTGATCCTGAGAAGGTTCTCGCAGAAGACGATTGGGGATCTCTTGACTTTAATCCCACCTTTGTAGGTGAGTATAGGGT
The DNA here is from genome assembly GCF_030272615.1 of Cryptomeria japonica. Classification (NCBI taxonomy): domain Eukaryota; kingdom Viridiplantae; phylum Streptophyta; class Pinopsida; order Cupressales; family Cupressaceae; genus Cryptomeria; species Cryptomeria japonica. Next base: position 357,251,633 of record NC_081407.1, on the reverse strand, counting down.
TCCTCCTAGAGAGCTTAAAGTTAAAAAGAAGGAAGAAACTAGAGATCAATCAGTCTTACTTGAACCTATGAGCAATAATTTTGTGGCCGCTTCTCAAACTTCTTCTCCTCACACTTCTAATTCTGAAGAGTTTGATTCTTTGTCTTATGAAAAACCGCTTTCTCTTTCTGAAATGGCTGATCGTTATGGTCATGGTTTTCACATTTTTGCTAAGCATGGGTATCATGGAAATGGTTGTGGCGCTCATGAACAAGGGATGAAGGTTCCTCTAGAGACTAATTTTCACAATTATGCCTTTGGACTTGGCTATAATCCCTGCAAACTCACCAAAGCATCTAAAAGACCATCTATCAATGTAAATGCTATATTTAGTAGTGATGATGATCTCACTTCAACTAAATCATCTTCTACTTCTATCAACTCTCATTCCCCTCATAAGGAAATCTTGGCGATGATCTCTATGACTCCCCTCAAATTTCTAAATCCACTTATGAATCTTTATCTCCTATTCATCATAAAGTCCTTTCCTCTAGGGATAAGGCTCTAATAAATTACACTCATCCCTCTTCTAAAATTTCATGTGACTTTTCTTCTTCAATTTTTATCATTTTACACATGTTTTTGATCTCACTTATAGTTGAGCATTTAACATGTCATATTCAAATACCTCATTTAGTCTATCATGTCTTTAAATAACATTAATGGCTATTATGTTGCTCATCATTATGTGACATTGGTAGCTCATTTACTGGGGGCTCATTGTCATTCATGATGGTACAATTTCAAGTGCAATCATATTTTTTTTGAAGCAACATAATAGCCTAATTTTCTTGTTCCTATGGGGACAAGAGTGATTTCATACATCTCTTCTTTTGCTTATGTCCAAATCTCTCCCTAGAAGATTGTGTAAGTCCTTCTCATTATCCTTATCCTTGGGAGGCAATGATCTTTTCTTATTTTTATCTAAGGATCCACTTTTTTCCTATTTCGTGGATGGTGTGAACTTCATTACTTGATGTTATTCCTTGTATGCATTTGTTGTTGTTTGTTCAAGGATTCTCTCTTACAAGAGGTGTAAGTCCTTGACTACAACCTCTTTTTCACTTGGTAAAATACATCCATAATGAATTCACTCTCCCAATTGGGTTAAAAGGAGCGTCATCCTTCATTAAGAATCACTTTCACCTCGCAAAAGAAGGAAGTATTGCATTCTTATTCTCTTCTTTGTCTTATTCTAGAAGATGTTATATTTGTCTAAGACAATTTCTCTCAGGGATAGGTGTCTTTTGTACAAAGATCTCTTCTCCTCTAAGGATCTCCTTTACACATACTACAAGATATCCCTTTCCAACTATCTTATCCTTGCTTAAAGAGTGCAAAACCCTCTTGCTTGGATCTATGACATTGTTGCATTTTTGGGGTATCTTCTTTTATGATGAAGGTAGGTATCCTTGTTCTACTTTGCTTATGACATAAACATTACACTTTTTGAGCAATGAGTCATTCTCGGAACCAGAGCATAGACTCTTAGAGCGAGATGTCTCCATTTTTCTTTTATGCAAGGTGATTATTCTCGGAACCAGAGCACAAACTCTTAGAGCGAGATGTCACGCTTTTGTACTATACATATACAAGTTGTAGCATACTCGGGCATAGACTCCTATGAGGTGCTTCTAACCTCCCTTACATACACATGCATGAGGTTGAGTGGAACTAGCGGCATAAGGCTAGACTTTCTCACTCTCCTCCCTTACATGGATCACCTAGACAGACTCTAGGGGCTAGTTTTCCATGTCTTCTTTCCCATGGATCACCTAGACAAGATCTAGGGGCGAGAAGTCCATGTTTTCTCTCTCACTATTCTTCTCATGGATCACCAATGTGTGTATTCATGCTTTTTTCCTTTCTTTTCTTCTCTTTGCATTTTGTTTCCATTTACATCCTTCATCTTGTGTTAGAGAACTCTCAAATACTCACTCTTTGTTGTGTTGGAATTGAGATTTAGTCCTCTTTCTTACCAAATGATTCTCCATTAGTTTTTGATCTCATATCAAATCTTCTTGTGAGCATTTGTCATCAATATTCTTTAACAATTCGAAGTGGTAAACATGATACCCTGTTTCAACTCACTAAAATTAGCAAGCCGAAACAGGGGGGGGCATATAGCTACCCTCGAATTTTCATCACCTTCCTTAGTAAGCATTAGGTGATTTTGTGATCTAACATGTGGTTTTGTAGGGTGCGGTTCCTAACTGTGTACTGCAGATACTGCTGGGGGCTTCGTTCGATAGACTTATGGATATATCCTTTTTCAAATAATGTTTACTTTTCTGTACTTTAGCTTGCATATGCACGTAGTGTTCATATGACCGCTAAAGTGGGGGCTAAATGTAGCGTCGTAAATTGTACGCACTTGCTAGGGTGGTACAATTTCACACCTAGTTTAGCACCCGCCTTGGCGCATTTTGCATTTTGCATTGCATTTCCCCTTTAGCACTTAATTAATCAAATTAATTAGGTCTAAGGTTCTATTTTATCATCTCCCACATCATAAAGTTGGGCCCTTTCATTAAAGTGTGCCCTTTTCATTTTATTCCTCCTATACATCATTTAATCAAAAACCCTAATTAGGTCCTATTTTGAACTTGGGGGCTTGATTTCGGGGGTCAAAACATCTCAAAATCACCTGTAACTTCGGGATTCTCTCTAAAATCATCATATCCGACGGCCTTGAAAATTTGGTGAAAAGTTGTCGGGACCATGGCGCCCGGAGTGCACATGGTCCCGGACATTTTTCTTGAAATTTTAGGAGCGCGATGCAATCATAAAATAAAGCTTAACCTCAAGAAATTGGTGGGCTATTCAATCTCTAGGTCGGCCAAAAGTTGAAATTAAGACCTAGGGTTTCATATATAAGAGCTCTCTTTCTTCATTTGAAGGGATGAGAATTTTTGGCTTTCAAGGAACCTCATATGCAGCGAAAGAGCAGATCTTTGAAGACTTCAACAACATTCAACATCCCTCTATCAAGCATTCATCAATTTCATTCCTTCACTTAGGGCTTGGAAGACATTGAAGAACAATAGGAGATTACCGACTGAAGATTGGCTTGTACTCCTCCCTTGAGGGTTGGGACCTTGCACACACACTAGGTCTGCACACACAATACATTTTACAATACAACTTGGCTATTCATGGAGGTGGAAATCACCGAAGTGGGGGTTTGACTAAGGCAAAACCCTATATAGCCGCCCACCACACCTTTTCAGATATAAGTGCAGGTTTCGGAATTCAGAAGACGCCGCAAGTTACAGATCCGGAAGAAGCAGACGGAGACCGAACTTCACACCAAATCTCAGAGCAAAAGACCAGGACAGGGGCGTGGGGCGCCCTGGTCCTACCAGGATAGGGGCGTTGGGTGCCCTGGTCCCTAGGATAGGGGCGCTAGGCGCCCTGGTCTTTCTGATAGCAGTTTTCAGCATTTTTGACAGCTTTGCAAAATAGCAGTTTTCGGAGCAGTTTCAGGGGCAAAATCAGGACAGTGGCGCCTGCGCCCCCGTCCCGAACATTTTCAGTCAGATTTTAACTCTGGGTACGCATTTGCATTCTTTTTTTGTCCTTGTGTTTACAGCTTTCCATCATTTAAGTTCAATTCTGTAATCTTGTTATTAGTTCATACTTGCACTTTGGGGTTAGGGATTGAACTTGCATCATTTCATCTTTCAATTACAACAAAGGAATAGAAATCCTAATAGGTATCCCATGACTCTCTCTTCCACAAAAAGAAGTAGCCAATTATGTGATACCTCTAAGCTCTTTCATATTCCACAAGTGTGTGGTTGAAAGTGAGATTAAGGCATGTTTGCTTAGTGTCACTTTTTCTCCTACACACTTCTTCACGAAGATGACTGGTGCACCCCAAGGGGATACACTAGGGTGAATGTGGCCCTTCTCTAGGAGTTCCTCAAGCTGCATTTTGAGCTCATTAAGCTCATTTGTGGTCATTCTATATGGTACTCTTGAAACTGGTTCGGCTCCTGGAACAAGGTCTATATGAAAATCTATCTCTCTATGGGGCGGCATACTGGGTAACTCTGAAGGAAATACATCTAAAAATCCCTTAAGGATAGGGTGGTTATCAATAGATGGTTCATTTTCCTCTTCTTCTTCTCTATCACTAATGGTGATGGCAAATAACTGACATCCCTTTCGCATGCTCCACTTAAGCTGCACGGCGGAGATCATACGAAGAGATACGGGTCTCTGAATTCCAGTGATCACTATGGGAGAACCATGATCATCCTCACACTCGATCCTTTTTAGGCAACAATCCATCTTGGCTCTGTGGGCATAAAGTCAATCCATGCCAAGTATGATGCCATATGATCCGAGTGGTTTAACTCTAAGGTCTACTAAGGTGGTGGTATTACCAATCTAAAGCTGACAACCCCTAACCTCTGATTCCACTGACACTCTAGCCCCTGAAGCTAATTCCACTTCCCAACTGACCTCTTATCTAATTGCCACTAGCCCACAATGCTCCACAACCAATGGAGATATAAAAGAGTCAGTAGCTCCTGAATCAAATAATATAGATACACTACTACCTCTGATCATATCTACTACCTCAATAACCGTGGCCTGATGCTCTGCCTGGTGGTTGTCGATCACTGCGAAGACCCTATGGAACTTGCCCATATCCCCAACTGTCAGCTCTGATGCTGCCATCTGACCTTGAGGACACTCTCTCGCCATGTGTCCCATGTCTCCACATGTGAAGCAAGTGCCACGTGCCTGAAACTGCACTCCCTGTGGTCTGGAGAAAGACTGTCCCCCTGTCCTGCTAGAACCACTATACCCACCTCTGGAGGACTACTGAGTCCTCGCCGGAGGTGTGTAAGGAGCCTGAGATCTCTGATCTCGCCTCTGACCCTGTGACTGCCACTGCTTGGGCTTCACGCCCTGCTGACCCTGCGGAGGCCTTTGCCTCTGGTTTTGCTATGACTGCTGCGAAGGAGGGGGTTTGGAGAACCTCGATGTGTGCTTGTTGTTACCCTTCCAATGGGGTTTCTAAAACCCGTAAGTCTGTGGTGTAGGGTTACGGTTTTGGAACCGATCCCTCGAGTCCTGGGGCCTAACTTGAATCTTCTCAGCTATCAAAGCCTTTTCCACAGCAACCCGAAGGCTCCTTGGAGCGGCCATCCTCACTGGTCTTGCTATGCTGGAATTCAATCCTCTGATAAATTGGTTGATGAGAAACTTCTCGTCTTTCAGGTAGTCTACGTACGGTAAGAGTTCAAAGAACTTGTTCTCGTACTGGGTCACTGAAAGACCCTTCTCCTAGAGGTCATGAAACTCATCCACCCTACGCTATCTGAAATGCTCTGATAAGTACCTCTCCCTGAACCTTTCGGTGAAAATCTCCCAAGTGAGGGTTTCTATCTCTAAGCCACACTTATACTCTTCCCATCTCCACCATGTGGAGGCTATTCCTCGCAATAGGTGAACTGCTGCACGTGCTTTTAGATTGCTCTCATAAGAGCGCAATGCAAAGCACCTATCTAGGCTTAAAATCCATGCCTCTCCTTTTACCCCGTCGGTAGATCCCCCAAAAGATGGTGGCTGAAGACGCATAACCTCTCTGATTAGATCCCCTGGATCCCGTCGTGCCCTCTCATAATACACTGGTGCTATGACTAGAGGTGGTGTTGGTAGGTGAATGGACTCGGGCTCATGCCCAGCCTGACTCTCTACAGGATTAGGAGGTGGACTCCTACTCCGTTCCCGTTCTACTGTTCTACGGCTTCCTGAGTTCTGGTTCTCAACATTATGATCTACTGCCAGAAGCCTATCCTGAACTATGCCAACCAGGTTTTGTAGAGCTACCAAGATGTCTCGGTTCGGGTCAACTGATCGTTCGGGAGGGGCTTCTGGGTTCACTTCCGGAACCGATTCCTCCCTATTGACCTCTTCGCGTGCCAGACGTTCACGCTTAGGGCCTCTACCACGTTTGCAAGTTTGTCGCGTAGTTGGAGGCATCCTTATTAAGAAAATAAAATAAAATGAAATAAATAAATATATTAGGAGAATATTTTAGCTAATTTAAAAACAAATATAATAAAAAATAAATATAATTTAATTAATTAAATAATTATAGCGAAACGTAATGGAGTAAGGTTTCTAGTGTTGGCAACCTTGCTCTGATACCAAAATGTCATGCCCAAACTTTTGGGCACAAACGGAATAATTTTTTTTTTGATAAATACTTAACTTAGTATGACTAACTTAAATAAAATAATGCACACTAGTTTGGTCTTAACTATGTTTTGAGTGAATCAAACAATTAAATTAATTTGGTGATAAAATTATCTAAGTTATCAGCGAGCTAATATCTCTCCAAAAGAGTTATCACTAATCTTCCATTAATAAATAATTAGACTCCCCTAGCGATTAATCTCAAACTTAATATATAATCTCTAAAATTAAATGTCCAATAGTCTCTTATAGTTCTTTAATTACCTAGGTTCTAAATAAAAGGACCTAGTTATTAAAATTTAATAACCCTATTAAATAAAATCTCCATAAATTAAATTACCTTATAATTTAAAATTTAAATGGGCCACTTGACCCTACAAATATCGCTATATTTTTCCCAAGGATATATCCTTCCAAAGAGTTTAAAATCTTCTTATTAAAATTCTTCTACATTTATTTACTAATTTAAAATTGCATTATCTAATTTACAATTAACCTTTTTAATTCCAAACAAAATATAGAATTTAATTACATATATACATATATGTTGATAAGTCATGTATATATATTTATATTTCTAACAAGTGTGACGGAATGTGAACAAAATATATTCACACACACACACACACACACACACATATATATATATACATAATCACACACACACACACACACACACACACACACACACACACACACACACACAGATATAAATGTGTGTTCATACCCAAGGGTTAATGGAGCCCTCTTTTCTTTTATTACCTTATTTTGAATTTTTCCTAACCCGAAGTTAGGGTTAGGGCATGTATGTGACCACATAATATTCCTTCTTTTTTTTTTTTTTATGTGTGTGTGCGCTGTGTGTGTATGTTCTTTTTTTTGTGTGTGTGTGTGCAGGTGCGGGTGCGGCGGCCCGAGCTTCAATACTCAGCAGAGCCGAAGGGAGGAATGGCGGAGAGAGAGCCGAGCGAGGGTTTTTCTTTCGCGGGAGTGGGAGAAGGCGGTGTGTGTCGCGGGCTGCAGACAGCGCCGCCCATAACTGTGGCTCTCGCAGTCTGTGGACGCTGCCCACAGCTACGGCTCCCGCAGCTTGTGCACGGCGCCGCCCACAACTGCGGCTCCCACAACCTGTGGACGTCGCCGCCCACAGCTGCGGGCTCCCGCAGACTGTGGGCGTCACCGCCCAAGGCTGCGGCCCCCCCCCCCCCCACTTTCCACTTGCCTAAATCTTTATTTTTTTAAATCTCCCTTTTTTTTTGTGTTTAAAAAAAATGCGTAATACTTATTTTTTATTTTTTATTTTTCTATATATATATATATAAATAAATAAAGGTAAGAAAATATATAGTTTTCTTTTTTGAAATATGCAGACTTCACATATAATGAATAATTTATAAATATATGTATATATATTTAAATATATACATATACATACATATATATATATATATATATATATATATATATATATATATATATATATATATATATTTGAATGACTTATTTAACCAGTTTATTAGTTTTCTCCTTCTTTTCTTTTTGTATTATTAAATCTGTAATACATCACTGTTTTTTTTGTTTTTTTTTTTAAATAAACAGATTTTCAAAATGAAGTATCTAAATAAATAGGTGGTGTATATTCCATATATATATATATATATATACAAGTATATATTGCTGCTTTTTAAATAATAATTCATTTAGGCAAATTTATGAGATTACCCCTTTTGTTTTTTTTATAGCATTTAGAATGCCTACAGAGATTTTCCTATTATGATTTTGTAGTATGTTAAAGGGAAAATATATATATGTTTTTTTTTTTTTCGTAAGGCTGGAATATGTATGTTTAATATTCTGTTTCCCATTTTTGTTTAAAAACTAACATTCTGCAACTAATATCTACAATGCATTCCAACAACAAACTTAAAATATTATCTTTTCGGTAAACAAGATAAAAACTAGGTCTATATGCTAATCTTTCATTTGATACAATAAGCTACTACATTAAGATTTGTTTTCTGCATTAAATGGAAAAATAATGACAGTTTTCTTTTATTTGCAATAGCATTAATTTACATAAATGAACATGTAGAAACTAAATTAATTTATTTGCAAAATAAACATAAATGCAACAACATCATTTCCCCTTTTTTTTTTTTTTTTTAAAACATGAAGATTTAAATACAAGCTAATACATTTCTTCTTCCCTTTTTGCAAAACTAACCAAAGTAGGAAAAATATATTTCTTTAGCAAATTTAAATACAAAGTAAATAAGAATACAAATGGGTTTGAAAACCCAACAAATATTTCCCTTCCATATGAATAACATAAATACACCTCTTTTCTTTTGGAAAATTAAATATAGCCATAGCTCTGTTTTTTTTTATACAAGCTACCATATTAAATACATTTTTTTTTTCTTTTAAACTTTTCTGCAACATAAAACAACAACAAAGCTCTTCCTCTTTTCTTTTCCATCCTAAGCAACCTGCAATAAAAATGCAACTTGACCATGAAGAGCTCACCTCCCAGCCTAGGCTTACTAGAAGCCACCCCCGACCTTGGAGAACCAAGCACTAGACGGGTTACAAACAAACAACAACACAACAACACAACAACAAAGACAAACACTCAACATGCATTTTCCCATCCCAAGCTACACTCTCACCACAACTTGTGATGAACTTTCTATGGGTGGAAGTGAACCAAGTACCATTGGGGAGATTGCAGGCATAATACAAATCAAGCCACCTCATGGCAAAATAAAATACAACAATTTTCACCTCCACACCTTATCCCCCCCCCAAAGGCATAAAAGCCATATTTCCTCCCCTTATGACCCCCAAATGCATACACAAGGCTATGCAGCAAGGGTCACAAAGGACACCCTTGAGATCACTCTCCATAAGGAGAGCCTCTCACCCAAGGCTGTCATACTTCTTCCACCCCAAGACCATCCTACTCTCCCAAGAGTAGGAGGTCTTGGACAATCCCAAAACAAGAGCACATAAACAAGAATATAGAAATGAAAACTTACATTTTTCTCCTACAACAAATTACATATACACATCTCTTTCAACAAGCATTTCTTTCTTTCAAAAAAAAATATCATAAACAACATAAACAAAAGGAAATAAAACCAACCTTAATCTGCCAATAGGTATGTTAGACTTATTTGGGGATGAGCTGCCCAAATCCACACAAACTTTTCACCAACACCTTCACCAAAATTCTATTCTACAACTAAATTTAAAAAATTGCATAATCTACAACAATGGAGAGTGGGTGATTACTCACTAAGTCCCTAATCCTTGCCTAAGAAGGCCTCTCACACACTTCCCAACCCCTTGGGTGAGGTGAGAGTTCCCATTGGTTTCTCTTCCCAAACTCTTACACATTGCTAAAACTGGAAAGGGAAAAGGTGAGAGAGGATGGGGAAGAGAGTTTGACATCAAAAAGGAAGGTTGTCTATCCTAGGAGGAACCTTCTAAGTTGAATTTTCGCTCACCTTGGAAAAACCACTTTTTGAGGTGACTAAACAGTCACATGGGAGTAGTCACATGTTTCAAAATACCCCTAACCCATAGGTATACCCTTTGGACCTTTGGAAAAGCCCTAAAACTGACCCTAGGAGTCCATTTGACCCTTTAGAAACCCAACTGAAGTTAACCTACGGGTCAAACCTGAGTTGACCACTCCCAAGACTCCCTACCCAAGGCAAATTTGGGACCACACTCTTTTGTTTGAATGACTTTGGTAGAAACAAAACTCCCTCCAAGAGACAAGTCAAAATCAATGACACTAATCAGCACATGTGTCAAGTGACACAATAAAATACAATATAAAAATCACACATGGAATTTGTCTCTTGTAGGTTTACACAATTACTTAAAAATCAAATTAACACATGCATCATTTACTTTCACAAATAAAATACATTACAAATGGGGTGTTGTCTCTCCAAATAGACAACCCCTGGCTTAACAAACGTACATTGGTCTAGGTTTGGTTCTCCATATAAATTTCATGGTCACATGGATAATTTTCCTGCGCATCTCAATTAACACATTAGTAATTCCAAATAATCACAATTATATAGAATTTAATACATGGATTTCATTGCACATCAAACACTCATACATTTGGCAATGATAATTCAATATCTCATTTATTCAAATTCGATTCCACATAAGCAATTAACATAATTTTCAAAATTGAACCATTCATAAAATAAGCATCATTTTTCTATCATCAAAATGAAGTCCTGCAGCTCCAATAATGACATTCACCATTTCAAAGTAATTCTATTCTAGCAACATATAAAGTTTCATAATCAGCAAGCATAAAATAAAGCATCAACATATGTCAATGTGATCCAAATCATGGAATCATATAGGTTCTAAATCCATAAAGCATAAAATAAAGCATCCATAATAGTCTCAATATGCAATTAACTGAAAATGTCAAACTGAGTCAGGGTAGGGCCTCACAGGACTCTTATAGGTCAAAAGTATATCATTACATACTAAGAAAAATCACTAAATTTCATTAAAATAGTCCTTTTCTGACATTTTTGAACAACTATATGTTTTTGGATTTAAGGAGTACAAAAGGTCTTGGAACTGGGATCACAAGTAGACCAAATGTTTAGGTATCTAGTCAAAAGTTCCATGTGGGAACCCAAACCCTGCAAAGATAGTCTATACTTGCAAGTACTATTACTAAAAATGTAGGCATTTAGAGGTTTCAATACTTTAAGGTTTTGATCCCTAAATCCTTTCATAACCTAAAATTTGGTAGGGATGAACTAAAGTGATCTATAGTTTGTTCTAGGAAGTGGGTTGCTAGGTGGTTGATGGTTACGTGGATAAAATTCAAGGATGCCTTGGGGACACAAAGTCTAGTAGAGATGAGCTACAATGATTTAAGTTATGATTGGAAGATAGCCATTCAATATTCTCAAGACTTTAAGGCTTATGCTCTTAAATCCCCCTGGAACTTAAAATCCCTCAAGGATGCTCTTTTTAACAATTTATTTGTGGAAGGTAGGTTTATGAAAGGTTTGATGTTTATAGGCTTTTATCCATTGATCCATTTGGCATGCAAAGCCCCATAAGGATATTCTTTGAAAGAGTTAAATATAAATATTAGAAGGTCTTAAGGGGCCACATGACTCTTAAGACCTAAACTTCTAGAGTGTTGTTCTAAAGGTTTCAACACTTAGTTAATTTCCTAACCTAGGGCATGAATTGTTAGTGTTTCAATGGTGATTGTTTAGGGTATTGTGTGATCCACATTCCTCTAAGCCATAATCTTCTTCTTTGAGGAAAAATAATGACAAGCCTAATCTAGGGAATGGTTTTAACCAATTTTTATGGAAAATTGAAAAGTAACACAAGGTTTGAGCTCCCAAAAGGTTTAATTTCAAGCACAAGCAAACTTAAGGCTATGTTTCAGCCATGGTATGAAATGTTGGCTAGAAGGCCTGATTTACTACCAACTTATGAATAGAAAGAAAAATCTAACTAAACCCTAAACTAAAAATATTAGTAAATGAGAAAGAAAACAAAAAGCACACAAAAATAGACAAAAAAGAATGAAATAAAAGTACGATTAACAAGCATAAGCCTTACCTTCTTATAGAGCTCAAAAACCTAAAGAGACAAATGAAAACAAGGAACACACAAATACAATAGCAAGAGAATGGACACGAAAGTGGCTAGGGTACGATAAATTCAATCTTTTTTGCACTAGATGCCCAGTTTTTTTGAAGAATTAATTTCCTGAAAGCTCTTTAATCATTAACAAACACAAGATAATTAAAATGTGGCACTATAACTACTTAAATAACCCCTTCCCAAATTTGATAGACTATCATTGATACAATTGATAAGGTTTGAGCATCCCAATCATTCCCCCAAAATCTAAAATTTGATTTGTCATTGCATTTATTTTTGTGTCCCATTTGGAAGGAAAGTTTGCAAGGGGATTTCATACCCTTTTGAACCTATTCAAATAAGAGGGACTTATGTGATAAAAAGTAATTAAAGGAATCAAAAAGCCATCAAGCTCGGCTCCCTCGAAATGACACTAGATTCTGAAATGGCCCCTCTATTAATCAATAATGTATTTCATGGTCTCCTATCTCAAATTACAAAGATCAACCCCTTTTCCTATAACCCATGAGTTAATGCTTTGTCATTATTAAAAAAGGGGATTGATGTTTTTTCGCATCTCTTTCCCAAAGTGACCCTAAATTTTCTAACTTAGTTCGGAGTCAAATAAAGTTTCATTTACCCAATTAGGATCTAGAAACCTCTGAAGCTACTCTTGATGTTCTTCCTTTATCTATATCATGCAAAAAGGTGTTTAGTCCTAAAAACCATGCTAAAAAGATAGGAAATGGTAAGATAACACACCATTAAGAATTACAAATTTCACAAAGGCTTACTCTTGAATTTTTCCACATTCGTCTATGGTGCCCATCTTAAACCAACGATTACTTCTATAATCTCTTTTTAATAATTCGGTAGCATAGATTCCATACCATTTAGTTGGTTATTCTTCAACCAAAGATTGCCTATTTTTTCTAGTGTATTCTTTTTCAAGATTTCATGTTGATTATAGGTTAATCCATTGGGTAATCCATAATTCTTGACATCCTTTTTGTGATCGTCAAATTTTTTTCAAGAATTTATATTTTTGGTCTTAGAGTTCAAGCTATTTGGATTTGGATTCATAATTATTTCAAAGACTTTTCGACATGATCCTCCCTCGAAGTGGTACATGTTGTTAGGGGATATGTTAAGAATCCCTTCCAAATACAAAAAGATCCATCATGATTTTAGGAGAGGAATTATTATTAACATTTAAAAATTTAGAAATTGTATATATATTTTTAATGTTTCGTTGATGACAAGTTATTAATTTATTATAAATCCATGATTTTATCTAATGTGCTTATGTAGATTCAAATGTTAGAAAGTAAAGTTGTACTTAAAGTGGTTCATCTCTATATGTTGTTGGAACATTCTGGTGAGGTCTCATGTATTGTTGTCAAGGTCCCTTCAACTTCTACCTTCAATTGAGGCACATCTTTGCATTGTGGGCATATTTAAGTCTACTCATTGCAACTAAGATGATCATTCTCAAGCCTCTTTACCTCCTATGAGAAGATATTATGGTCAATGAGATTAGTTCTATCCCACTAGAGACCATTTTCCTTCTCCCCTAGCTTTTGGATGTTGGACTATTTTTTGGCTAGACTTTGGTAAGCTCCCTCATTTGGTTCTTATTAAATTCCGTTTCGTCATGATGCTTCTAAAGAAAAAAAATGATAATGTTAAAGATACTAATGATGGTTGTGTTAATGCATGATAGCCTCGGTAAGATAGATGATTGAATGAGAGATAAATGAAGTCTCTCATTCAATCATTTATTCTATCGATAAACTATGATGGAAAAACTTCAAGCTATTGTTCCTTCATTTGATGATCATTCTTCATTTGTATATCATACTTGTAAAGTTTGATCAATGCTTAACTATTGATAATCATCGATTGTAAATCTAATAGCACAGAATACCGATTGGTATCGGTTTACATTATAACGTATGCACTCTGATTAATATCAGTTATCATATTAACTGTGAACACCGATTATTCTCGGGCTTAACCAATGCACTCCGATTAATATCGGTTGATATATTAAACGGTGAACATTGATGGTTATCGGGCTTAACTAATACATACTGATTAATATCGGTTGTCTTGTATATGATAGAAATGCCGATTAAGTATCGGGTGGTTTGTTAAGTATACACCGATTGGTAAATGCTATGATAAGTCAAAGGGTGCGATCAAGTAATGTATTGATCAATCATGTCTAATAGACATGATCGGTCAAGGTATTGCTTGATCCTCCCTGCTTACATATATATCTCAATCGACATTTGTGAGAAGGACATTGAAATCGATGAATGCTCCTCTCACCTACAATATACAAGAATCAGATTTATCATATTAAATATATAACACATAGTTAAAAGAAAAGATAACCTTGAATATAACTTGCATCTTGAATTGAGAATTGAATAACATTTACATGGTATCAGAGATATAGTTAAATCGAACCTGAGGCTGTTCAATTTTGTGGAAAATTCAAAACAAGCATATATTCAACATCACATTTCTTCTAATGGCTAGCGCTATCAGATTTGAAGATAGACTCAGAGGAGGTGATGACTTCTTAGCATGGAAGTTCAGAATTCAGATGATTCTTAAAAAAAATAAAGTCAAATCATTTGTAAACACTGAAACTGTAGAACTTGAGAATGAACCTGACAAGACAACTTGGAGAGAGGGAAATGAAAAGGCCATCAAAATCATAGTTGATGGGGTGAGAAATAATATTATGCCCATCATAAGGAAACATGAAACAACCTACAACATGTTCAAAGCACTTGAAGATGCATTTGAGATATCCAATGCTAGTAGAACCTTGGCTTTAAAAAGAGAAATAAATCACATAGCCATGATCAAAGGAGAATCAGTCAATGCCTACTTCATATGAATATCAGCCCTAAGGGATGAACTAGCAACTCTTGGATATGAGATCCAAAGCAAAGAATTAACACTCATTGCTCTATATGGGTTGCCTAGTATATGGGAAATATTCATCCAAGGCATCAGTGCAAGGGATGAATTTCCAAAATTTGATAGGCTAAAGGCAGACTGTCTCCAAGAGGAATCAAGGTTAAATAAGAAAGGGACCAAGCAAACGAATATAGATGAAGATCTTCAAGTTCTAAATACAAACTCAAACAAGAAAAGAAAGCAGAAACAATTTAGGAAGAGAAAAGGTCGCAATGGCAAGAACACCTTCAAGAAGGACCTTTCACAGATTCAATGTTACGGATGTGAGAAATTTGGGCACTATGTTGCCAAATGTCCAGAAAGAGCCAAACAACAAGACACATTTGCCAAAACAAGAAAATCTAAAAGGGAAGATGACTCCGAGAAATATGTACTCTATTCAACACTTACAAACCAAGCATCAAACAAAGTTAACTCATGGGTGATCGACAGTGGCTCATCTAAACACATTATAGGATTCAGAGAAGTGCTAGACTCCATGATAGAGGAGAATGATGAGGAAGTGACTATCAGAGATGACTCCACACATCCAGTCAGAGGAGTTGGAACCTACACCATCAAACTAAAGTCAGGCGTATCATTACAACTTAAAGGAGTACTATATGTCCCAGGCATCAAGAGAAACCTTGTCTCCATATCAGCACTAGAGGATAATGGATACAAAGTGACCTTCATGGACAACAGAGTGTTGTCTTGGCCAAAGAATTCATCCATCAAGAAAGATAAAACCATTGGTCAAAGACAAGGCTACTTGTATGAGCTGTGCATAGAGCCCAACTTAGCCCTAATCCATGAAACTACAAATGCTAATGAAGTCTGGTATAGAAGACTAGGTCACTTGAATTTTAGAGCTTTATCATCAATGGGAAACCTTGTCACAAGCCTACCTATGTTAAAGCAATATCATTTATGGGCATGCAAAGGATGTGCCCTAAGTAAAAATACTAAGGGTGTTTTTCAAAATAGTACTAGGAAAACAAGTAAAATTTTAGAGTTAGTTCATTCTGATGTATGTGGACCTATGTTCGTACCTTCTTTAGGGGGATTTTTGTATTATGTAATATTTGTTGATGAATACTCTAGGAAAACTTGGATCTACTTTCTAAAGTGCAAAGAATCAGAAGAGATCCTCAATAGGTTTAAAGAATTCAAATCACTAAAAGAGAACTACTCAAGAAATAAAATTAAAACCCTAAGAACTGATAATGGGGGGAATACACATCAGAATTATTTAAAGATTTTTGTAAAAATTCAGGGATTAAGAGGGAGTTATTAATACCTTATAATCCTCAACAAAATGGGGTAGTTGAGAGGAAAAATAGGACAATTGTAGAAGCTTCCAAAGCTATGATTCTTGATCAGAATCTAAATGTCAATCTTTGGGTAGAAGCAACTAGCACTACTGTATTTATTCAAAACAAATGTCCTCACTCTCATCTTGAAGATAAAACCCTTGAGGAAGTCTTTACTAAATCAAAACCAGATATTAGCCACCTTAGGATATTTGGGTGCCCTATCTATATTCATGTACCTAAGGAGAAAAGATTAAAATTAGAGCCTTCTAGAAAAAGGGGAATACTTGTAGGATATAGTGAAACCTCCAAGGCCTACATAATCTATATACTTGGTCAAAAGAATATTGAACTAAGTAGGGATGTAATCTTTGAAGAAGACTTAGCCTTCAAAAGAGCCCAAAGCTCACTAGAACCTGAAGTCTATATCCCTACCCCTATCATAGATGAAGACCCTGCTCCTGAGCTTCAGAGGGAGAGTCTTGAGGAAAATGAAAGAAGAAGCTCAGAAGTATGCTGCCCCTTTAAGAACTTTCAGAGAAACCAAAAGGCCTAACAAACTTACCAACTATGTCACTCTCCTGAATAATCTCTCAAGAGCAGAACCTACTAATGTATCAAATGCACTTAAACATCAAGTATGGAAGAATGCCATGTCTGAAGAATACCAATCCATTATGAAAAATGATGTTTGGGAAATTGTTCCTAGGCCGACTGGGAAATCTGTTGTCACCTCCAAATGGCTCTTCAAAATCAAACACGCTGCAAATGGCAGCATTGAGAAACATAAGGGTAGATTTGTAGCCAAAGGGTTTTCTCAAAAGGAAGGAATTGATTATGA